>NW_027224263.1:6940392-7245588 GCF_023699985.2 Odocoileus virginianus
ATAGGTGAGAATAAAGTAAAACTTACTAGATGAAGTCTTATCTTTAGGTACACATTATTCATCACTAAGTGCTTGCTACTACTTTGAGAAATTGTCATCGAACTTCGGTCATTTAAATGAAATTAATGCTTTCTCTTTTTAAGTGACAATTTAACCTTTGGAAATGTCAGACACTATTGTAGGTTGAAAGAAAATCCCAGTAGTTACCTAGAGAAAGACAGGTAGATTGTTGGGTTGGTTTCACACTTACTCAAACATCATGAGTTTCCTAAGGATGTCCAATGGATTCATCCAGGCAATTAAGTTATGGGTGCCATATCTTAATAGAATCTATTATTGAAAGGTTTAAACACATTAGAGAAGTATGGTGCCTTTTTTTTTTTTTTTTTTTTTTTAGTTCTACCAGTTTATTGCTACCAACCCATCTCCCTCCAACCTCATGCATGCATGCTCAGTCATGTAACCCCAGGGACTGCAGCCTGCCAGGCTCCTCTGTCCATGGACTTTTCCAGGCAAGAATACTGGAGTGGGCTGCTATTTCCTTCTCCAGTATGTTGCCTTTTAACAATAGGCTCTACCTTTTTGTTGAAATTGCTAATATATCTGAGTTAAATAATGTAGTAGATCCTTTCTATATCTTTAAGTTGCTTCCAACCCTTACTCCATTTTCCCAGCTTCCAAAAGGAACATATCAGTAACAGCATCCACATCCCATGATTTCAGTGATTTTATTTTTAGCCACAGGTGTTGGTGTTGTGTGTCCCCTCCTGCCACCGTACCCTGCCGTAGCCACACACACACACACACCAAATCCCTGCTGATCTTAAAGCTTTCAGGAAAAGCAATGTCTGCCACCGTACCCCCTGCCTCCTCAGAAATAGGGGAAGGCTGCCTTTAGTTTTAAGTATGACTTCTAAACAGTGAAATGATTTCCTGATTGAAAGTGAGAAATCTTAACATATAAAAAACATAAAAAAGGGCCTGGAACCTTGAGCTCGTGTCTCTCCTGTCAATATTTTGATTTGTGTATTCTTAGCTCCTAGGTATCCTCCATCAACTCCTAATATGTGAGCTATTTCTCCGTATTCTTTCTCACTTTGACCTCAGGCCAGACTACTTTTAGTTGTTGATAGGAGTTAGTGTCTAGCCATCCTGTACACTTGGAACAGCTGAAGAGGGATGAAAATTATCATTTGCTATAAATGAAAGAATGCTTAGAGATGTGTTAGAAGGAGTTAAGTGTGCCAAAGTAGTATTGATACCTTTCTTCTCTTTGTGAATTTATTCCCTATCATCAACTACAAAAGTATTCCCACTGCCTCCACTTAAGGAGGAAAATATTGAGTCAAAAGAAAGAGACATTATTTGCCTAAACTCTGTGTCCCCAGTCTTACCTAAGAGTTTTTATGAACATAAATATGGAAAAGATAGTTATTGAATATATTTTCAACAGTGCCACCAAAATGTTAGGTATTCATATAATACTGGCATTGTGTCTGTTGGCCTATCACTTCAATGGACACTTGTCCACTTCAAAAAGATAGTTTTAGAATAAATGTGCTTTTTTGATGAATCTAGCCAATTACTACTACTCTCCTCTCTGACTTGATAATATTAGAGCCCTGGAGAGATAGATAATTATTGTCACAAACCTAATGCTTTCCATTTTCTGAATTGAAGCAAAACCCATTGAATTTGCAGAGAATGTCCCTGAAGCAAAAAAAGTGACAGCTGGGCCCTCTTTGGTAATGGGTCTGCAGTACTGAAAAACAAAATCCAGCATTTAAATTGCATAAGTGAGTGACTAAATAGGGCTTGATATCTCTCAGAGTACAGAAGTCATTCATCAATAGTGAATTTTTTATCATGATGAGAGTAGCTTGTGAGAAGAATTCCAAGGCTCTGTTTTTTAAACTGTGCCTCTTGTGTTCATTCACATCTCTTCAACAAGCCAGGAAATAAGTAAAGAATAAGAAATGAATCAAGCATCTATATCATCTATCAGAATGAATATCTATATTTGAATGCTTTAAAATGAACGGCCTTCCAGGCATTTAGGCATTATTTTTAGGTATGGGTAAATGCAACAGTTGTCTTAAATGTTTCAAAGCTCTTGTCAGAAACTTTTTTTTTTCCCTGCAAACTCACTGTTATACTTTAATTACTAAGTTCTCAAACTTGAGTATGCATCAAAATTAACTGGAGGGCTTAGTACAGATTACTAGGTCTCAAGCTTCAGAGTTTTTTATTTAATGGCTCTAAAGAGGAACCATGTATTTGCATTTCTAGTAAGTTCCCAAGTGACTCTGTGGCTGCTGGACCAAGGTCCTCCAAGGACCACACTTGGAAAATTACTGGATTAAAAGAAAACATCATTTATACTAATGGGTATAGTAATGGTAAGTAATTGTCTAACATATCACCATACTTTCAAATGACTCATGGCCCAATATGTCTTTTCATGTATCCCCCTGAATATGTCTGTATCACAGAAACCAGAAGAGATTATTGGCACCTTTTAGAGATGAGAAACTGAGACCTGGTTTATTTGTGGAGAAATTATAGAATATGATAGTTTCTCTTGTTTAAGTCCTGCCCCCTTGGTTTAGCTCCCCAACCTCCCAACACAGGCAAGTCCAGTATTTCGCAAGGAAAGGCTTTATCAAGTGTGGGTAGTAATTGCAATAGTGAGCCACTCAAAGACCAAGCCAAGGAAAGTGTGTAAGTAGAGACTGTTGGATACATGGCTGGGAAAGAGGAACAGGAGTTTCTAAAACCTGCTAGAGTAATCTTGAAGCTTAACAAATTACATGAAATGTTGCAATAACAGGAAAATAGAAGCGGGAAATGTTTGCACATGGGGCAGAAATCTGAGCCTGAGATGGATCAAAGAAGTTCAAGTGTGTGAAGTTCACATAAGTTTAGAGACTAGATGTCCTTGTCACAACAGCCTAAAGTTATGTCAAGCACAAAGGTTGATTATCCTTGTCATTTCTCACCTGAATGGGATATCCTTTTAAGTAAAAGTTCTAATTTTCTATTTAATCTTCTATTTTATATGAAGACTTACTATGATTTCTACTTGTGAGTAAGGACCTACTTGAGTCATAAATTTGGAGAAAGCAACGTTATACATCGGATGCTTTTCCTTTTGTCATATAAAGACAGTTTTCCAGAAGAAAAATCTATTGATTGTTTATCAGCAAGCCAAATTCTCACCTGGCCTTTCCTTTAAGAACATTTTTTTAATATAAAACAAGACAAGAGGTAGTAGGAGAGAAATAGTTTTGGTCAAACCATGTATTTGAGAAACTTTTCCTGTAGACCTAGACTAAATTAACTGGCAGTCATTTATCACTTTTGCTAAAAGTTTTCAGGAAAAGCAACTTCTATATATAAAATTATATGTGTTTGTCTATTACTCTTTCTATGTCTATTTGCCTAGAGTTTTATAGAGTGGTCTCAAATCGGGCACATTAAGATGTCAGAGCTAAAAGAAGAGCTAAATTCTCTAAATCTACTGGGGAAAGTGAACATCCATGACCTCCAAATGGCCCAAATTCTGATGATAGCTTCAGTTTGACAGTTCCCCCTATGGATTTGGCCATGGTCATCAGCATCCATCATGTCAGCACTCAAATGAACATACTAGCAATGTTGCAGTCTGGTTCATGCACTATCTATAGACACAGCCTGGATACCTTTCCTCATCTAATGAACTAATCAGACACATCACATCTGTCACATTTGGACCTCAACTCCTTTGTGATAGTGTCAAAAAAAGTAACAAAACAAAATGCAAAGAAACTGAAAAAAGCAAGTAAATGCTCTGGTAAGATAACGATTCAATGTAATTCTGACATAATTGCAACTATTTCCTTTGGGCCAGTTCTATTTACTTTTTAACATTGATACTCCAAGTGTATCTTGTATGATGTATCATTTTCCAGAACAATATCTATAAGGAAATGAATACTGAAGTAGAAGAATTGTTTTCCTAAATAAGTTAGTACCTAAGGTGCTAAGAAAGCCAAGGTCCAATTAAGTACTCTGTGATTGCCATCGTCATGAGCAAAGATATTGAACATTTACCTCTGTAAATTACTGAACTAGGCATAGGCGATACAGAGTATTACAAGATATACACATACAATCATTACAAGTAATCCAATAAATATCTATGTATAGGAGTGTAAAGTTCACAGTACAGACAATAAATGTTACTAGAATTCTGAGGTCATAGAGATTATTGGGTTGGCTCAATATTTCTGGGAATAGCTAGGGCATATTTAAAGAGCATATGTTACTTAGGAAAGTTGATGATAAGTAGAGAGAATAAGGACAATGAGAGACATGTTTTGAACCAATACACCTAAAGAGAAGCATTAATATAATAGAATTGTGGGAGAGGAGGTAAAAATATGTTAACTTTTATATGGCCATACTATTGTCTACTCCTGTGATTTTGATCCACTCCATATCATTAGAGGTTGATAGCATGAAGTACCTGATAAGAGCATAAGCAGTAACATTAAGTTCTGGTTATTTAATTACTAGATGAGTGACCCAACCTTCCTCTGCCTCTATTTTCTGAAACAAAACACACACACACACACACACACACTGACAACAACAACGAGCAAATAATAACACCTATCACAGAACTATTGTGAGGATTAAATTATATATATATATATATAATAGATAGATATAGATACCATACCTACTGTATTATGAACTTAACTTGATACATCTTCCTCTGTAAGTACTTGCCATTGGCTGCTAACAGTAGAGATAATAGATTTGTGAAATGTATCTCACCACAAGAAAAAACAACTCAAAATACCTAATTTTATATAACAGGGATTCAGTAGTCATTATCTTTGCTTCTAAAGAGTAGCCTTAATCCATCGGAGAAGGAGAAATGCCATTTTCAATTGTGATAGCTTTTGCAACTTAATTCTCATATCTCTTAACTATTATTATTATTTTTTTAAGTTCAAAAAATTCCATTTCATAACATGCAAAAGCTCAGGGCTGAAAGAAGCCTGAAATATTTTTATACACTATCCATCTTTGTTTGAACAGTTTTACCCACTTGTTTCCATTTTGAGAAATATGGCAGTGTGAGTGTCCCTGTGGAAAGTAAACATCGGTAACCCATTCCTCTTCATCTGCAGTTGAATTTCATTTGAACTGAACCTAATTTTATAAAACTAAGAACTATGCCAGAGTCACTCCACGTGACTGACAGTGCATATGTTTGTGAGAGTTTTTTGACTTCTCTAATGAGAGCATGGACTAGTGCAAACTAAATGAAACTTTATAAATACACTGTTTTCTTGGGCCTCCCTGCCTCTGCACAGTATGTTTTACCTCTATTAAAATGATCTATCCTCCAACATGTCCCAACTGTTCACCTGACAATTCTCTATTCCTTTAAGCACCATCTGATTATTTCAGGCCAACATAGATTCTGTTATTTCTGAACGTTCATTGCACTTTCTGTATATTTAGGTATATTGATGTTGTGTTTAGACCTTGTAGACTGCATATTAAATTGATTCAATTTCTGTATCCTCCTTAAGAAATGATCTCTTGAAATGCTAAGTCATCTTGGCATGCTGGCACCTAGTAGAATTCATGCATGAGTCTTAAGTCACTTCAGTCATGTCCGACTCTGTGACCCTATGGACTGTAGCCCACCAGGCTCCTCTGTCCATGGGATTCTCCAGGCAAGAATACTGGAGTGGGTTGCCATGCCCTCCTCCAGGGGATCTTTCCAACCCAGGGAATAATTCGCATCTCTTATGTCTCCTGTTTTGGCAGGCAGTTTCTTTACTACTAGCATTACCTGAGAAGGCATTGAATATAATAAATATTTAATATGTTTGATGAAGTCTTCCCTGTTGGCTCAATTGGTAAAGAATCTGCCTAGTGGTGCAAGAGACACGAGTTCGATCCCTGGGTCTGGAAGATCCCCTGGAGATGGGCATGGCAACCCACTCCAGTATTCTTGCCATGGACTGAGGAACCTGGCTGGCTACAGACCATAGGGTCTTAAAGAGTCAGACACAACTGAAACGACTGAGCATGCATGTATGTTTGATGAATGAATGAATGACTAGAATCAAAGTCATTTTATTTCTCAGAGGTTGTCACTTTGCTCTCTGCGATTGCTGTCACCTCTCATTTTAGGATCTGACAAATTCATTAAAATAAGGAATACAGTTGGAGACAGAGCAGGTAGATGGCTTAACAATCCCATGTCACAACTAAAGATAGAGCTCAAACTGTATATCCTACTATTACTGGGTTAGAGCCTCTCCGTATATGGACCACATAGTGAAAATGGGGTGAAGAGATCCCCTGGCACTTCATATGGCCACCCTCAGCATTAAAGCTCTTTATCATGGATATGAAAATTCTTCCTATTTGAATACCTCACTGGAATGAGAACCAAACATCCACTGTCTTCTTGGTATAGTCCTGTCACAACAGCATATACAGAGAAAGAAAGGATAAAGCAAACACACAATGGTTTTCTTCCTCATTAAATATATTTTCGCTATGGTTTCATCTTACCCAGAATCAAAATTTGCTCTGTGTAATGAGGAGCATGCTATTAAATTCCTGCAAAGTTGTGGAATGGTTTCTTACTACAACGACTACTTCAGTAATCACTAGCTGCTGATAGTGAATACACCCAAAATGGGCTATAAAGAAACACAATAGAAGGGACATTGATGTGGCAAAATAGAAAGATAATTTTAATTGCTATGGGGTTTCACATTTATTGTCAGAAAAATAAAGTTTCCCAGTTGACTGAAGAGCAGATCCTTCCATTTAAATATTCTCTAGTCCTGAGAGTTATTAAAAACTTAACTTCTATTTTTTTTTTCCTTCTCTCACAGCTTCCTTGTAAGGTAGGAAGAATAGGTAGCATTCCTTGGATAAACATGTTTTTCTTCCCAAAGGGACTAATGTTGAATCTTTGTAGAGAGTTTCTGGAATGTTTCTCTTATTTCACAGTTTTAAAACGGCCCTCAAGGATTTTAAAAGGAAAGTAGAAATCCACAGGACTGCTTTTCAAAATGGCTGTATGTATTAAAGTGATAGATCGTGCAAGTTAAAGCTGTCTACAGGAGACATGGTAAAGCTGGAAATGTATTTAAGAGAAGCCCAAGACAGAAGAGAAAGCCTTGGAAGAGGCAAATAGTAATAGCTCTAAATTGAGAATCCAAGCACTTAAAACAAGCAAAATGGAAATAGCACTCAGGGAGGGCCTATCAAGTACCAAAGTCTGTGCTAAGTATTTTACATACCTGTGAATTGGGTGGTCATGTACCCATTTTTTAGTTAAGAAACTGAGAGCTGGAGAAGTGAAAAAATTTACCAGATTTTGTAAATCTTATGTGTCATTGTCCAAGACTCAAACTCAGATCTGTATGAAATTAAGAGGGTCTTATACTAAGCCAATGAAAGTCCCTGGGACTCTAGGAAAGTGTTAACAATTAATTCTGAGCAAAAGTGTTTAATAATGGTTATTCTTATCACTAAATATAGTATTATATTGCTTCATATAATGTATTCATTTTATGGTTTAGCATAAGCCTTTAGCCTTTTGGTTGCTGGTGTTTTTCTAGGTTTTAATTAAGCCACATTGTTTATCTGATTTTTGTATATGATAGTATAGTACATTTTAATAGATAAGAAGAGTTTAGACATCAGATACTGCTGAAGGAGATAAAAGAATTAGTGGGTGCCTATAAGTGGAACCAGGTCTCTTTATTGGGAAACCTTCTTTTCTTTTTGCACTTACAAAACTATGGCACTGAGCAATCTACCAGTGCCCGAGATCAGGTATTAGAGGGCCATTAGGTGAACAAGAGGGGCTTCCCAGGTGGCTCAGTTGGTAAAGAATCTGCCTGCAATGCAGGAGACGCAAGGAGATGCAAGTTCCATCCCTGTGTCAGGAAGATCCCCTGGAGGAGGGCATGGCAACCCACTCCAGTATTCTTGCTTAGAGAATCCCATGGACAGAGGAGCCTGGTGGGCTATGTCCATAGGGTTGCAAAGAGTCAGATATGACTGAAGTGACTGAGCACATATGCAGGTGATCAAGAGACTGAGGCACAGATTAATGAAGCAATTTGTCTGAGATGACACCTTGAGTTTAGACTTATTGCTGAGATTAGATCCAGAGTCTCTTTTCTCCCATTCCTGTCTTTATTTTGGCACATGATTTCTTCCCATCCCTCCATTGTTCTCTAGAGATATTACAAAGAAATCTATCTTTCATTCATAGGCAGAGACCTAACTTTTCATCTGAGCTTGTTGCCTTGCTCTGCATCTGAGTCTGTTTAACATAAAGTTGATCGCAGATTATTTTTCATTAAAGTTTTTGAAAAGGGCAGTTCCTGACCTCCTGCTCCTGCCAAAGCAATGTCTTATGATGTATTATGGGAATGACATTCCATTGATTGGGCAGCAGGCTCTCACTGGACCTCTTTGCAGAAGAAGCAAGAATGTTAAGAAGCCCTCAAGGAAAGTATAACAGAAAAAATCTATTCTTTCAGAAGAATGGATATCCGTATTTGCTGTTCATTGGTATTTTTATATGGGATGTTTGTTTGGCAGAGGGAAGAGGACACAAATATGAAAGGTAATTTTAAAACATTGATGAATATTTTTGAGAGGCTTATATTCAGAGTTGGATATAAAACACGGTAAAGGCCAAGTTATTGCCCTCAAGGAGCTAAGCATCTAGAAGAGAAAATTGTTTCCAAGAATAATATTTACTTAAATAAGGACTTCAGGCCTAGAAATGAATTTCTTTTCCAACTGTCTCAGACTCATTCCTATCTGACTTGGGATATTATTACATCACAAGCCATCCTGGTTCCATTTTTGAGCAGTTCTAGTTATTAATTGTGTATTCTATTGATGTGAAATCTATTTATAATTGTAATCTATTCCTGACCTCTTTCCTCTAGATGTACACAAAACATATCTTCTGTTTTTATTCATATCTATGAAGACTCCAGTCATGTACTCTTCTAAGCTTCTTTTTCCAAAGCTAATCTCCCTCAATTTTTCCCTAGTGGCAAGATTTATTTATCATTTACCATTTTATTTATTCTTCTCTGAATATAGTTCTAGTATGTCAAGAGGATTTTTAAAAATATACAACTCAGAACTTTAAACCATGCATTCTGACCCATTCTGACCAGGTAAAGAAGGCTCATTACTTCCATGGTTCTGGACATCATCTTTCCATTGATGCAGCCTTACATAACCATTATTTTTTGCATGCCACTTCCTACTGCTATTTTATATGAGCTTAGAGTTATTTTATTTTACACACATAGTTGGTAAAACAGCATACCTTATACATTTCATTATTTAAACCTAAGGCAGGGCTTCACATTTATCATTTGCATTTCATAGTGTTGATTTCAGAAAGTGTTAGTTACAGACTTTACAGATGTAAGGATACAGTCAAACTGAAGTGATAAAGACCTATGTATGTTACCTTTACTACTGGTGGTATTTTGTAAGTTTCTATGAGTTAGTGAGGGAAAAGAAAACTGTCTAGTTGTTGCAGTGGCATTAGTACCCAAAGGTCAATGGACATCTTAGAAGTGAGATGCTCTTTACGTGAGTGTTTCAGTATAATGCTGACTTAACTATTCTCTCTGCTTCCACTGATCCTGCAGCTCCTAACTTGCTTCCCCTCTATTCTCACCTTTAGAGTCTTCCACATGATGGTATTTTGCCAATTATCATGTGATATAAAGAGTCTTTATTGTTTCATACTGTAATCCAAGATACCCTATAGACTGATATCCACTTTTGGGGTTTCTGTCATTGTTTCAGAGATCAGTATCAGATCAAACCAGTTATGGTTCAGTGCTGCATGCCCGTGGGGCTAGATATTGTACCAAGGAATGCTCAGAAGGGAGCTGTGGACCTAGAAGCCTTCAATATTCTGACACATTTTTGTCTAATAAACAATTCATCACATGTAAAACTTGAAATCTTTTGAATTTTTAGTATTCTCCTTTTTTATTCATTCAGAAATATATGTTTGTTATTTTAGTAAAAGTCTACTTGGTGGCAAGGAAAAAAAATGCAATAACTAAGAGGAAATTTATGTGAAGGGTGTAGGGTTATTTTATGGAGAGTCAGTGATAAAAAATGCATCTAGGCCCCATGAGAGACTTTACAAAACTGTAAACCTACCACAAACCATAACTCTCTCTTACTCTCTTTCTGGGGCTACATAGTTTCAGATATGTGCATCTGTTTTTGTTTTGTTTTTTTTTTTTTATTCTCTTTCTCTCTCTTCAGACTGTCTTCATTTAAATATGGACCTGGTGATGATATGGGGTTAAAAATAATGTATTTAATACCCTTCCAAATTCAGCATATATAGCTGCATTATCCAGCTACTACAGCTTGCTCTTATTATTTAGCACCATCATTGGATTGATTTTCCTTGAGTTTGGTCCCGTGATGTTATAAAAGAAGAGTGAGGGCACATAATACAGACATGACTGCCAGGAGCTGTCTTGGGAGGGGAGTAGTTCTCAGAGAAGAGGAAAATAGGCTGCATAGGAATCTCAACATGTACCAAATTCATTTTTTCTTTTGCATTTGGAGAGTATTTTCCTTGATAAGACATTTCATCATAGCAGAGATATAGATAGCAAGGAAGCACTTGAAAAGATGATCAACATTCTCAGTGATTAGAGAAATGGAAATTAAAACCATATACTGATACCTATTAGAATGGGGGATAACATGATGACAGTAATGTTGAGCAACTAGAACTGAATGCAAAATGATAGTCACTTTGGAAAACAGTTTGGTAGTTTCTGATAAACATAGACTTACCATATGACTCAGCAATGCCACCCCAAAATATTTAACCAGTAGAAATGGAAACATATGTCCTCATATAAGCTTGTACCTGACTATACATGGCAGGTTAATTCATAATGGCCAAAAAACTAGAAATATACATTATATACAGTATACAATATGTATACAATATAACCCCAAATATACATTAACTAGATTTATATGTATGTAAATATACATCTAAGGAATACTACTCAGCAGTAAAAAGGAAGAAACCTACTGAAATAAGCAATAACATAGATTAATCCCACAAGTATTATGCTAAGTGAAAGAAACCAGACTCAAAAAGGCTATAAATTCTATGATTTCATTTTTATGATTATCTGAATAAAAGTGAAACTATGGCATGGAGAACAGAGCAGTGGCTACTAGGGGCTTGGAATGGCATGTATATTTCACTATAAATATGGAAAAGAGAGTCTTTCAAAGTGGTGGAAATACCCTTTATCTTGAGTTTTCATTTTTCACAATTTACAGAGCTATGTACCTAAAAAGTTTGAATTTTGCTTTATGTAAATTCTGTCTCAATAAACATGATTTAAGTAAAAATTTTACTGTCTTTGAGAAGGAAGGCAGAAGTAAAGCAAAAAATACTTTGTTTGAATTGAGTGCAGCTTAATAGAATGTCAGTCATTTGGGTCTCCTGTCTCTGATGTGCATAAATTTCACAATTTACAATAAATGGAAACAGACCCTTGTAGCTTATTTCTTCTATTGGAAAAAAAAAAGCAATATGTGTAAGAGCTATTCTTAAAATCCATTAAAATGTTGTTAGGTGAACATTTTTATGTTTATGAACTGAAATGACATTTGTTTATTTTCTATTCACTGCATTGACATTTAGCATTATTGAGCTTAATGGTACTGTCTATTTGCTTTTGAAATTCCATTGTAAACAAAGGAAAAGTAAAATGGAATGGGAACTATAATGTAATTTATAGGTACTATTCTATTGGCAGTAACCTGTTTATTTATTTACTTTGGATATGGTTTCTCATAGGAGAGCAAACATCTGAATATTTCAAAACAAGCAGAGGGTTGGGTTACAGCTATGGAGACAATTTTGGCAAAATAGAAGATAAGAACTAGTAGAAACATGAATTATAATCAGTTTATAGTTCAAATAAACAAGTTGATTATCTAGCTATCAGGTTATACATTTGTTAACATTTTTAAGAAGTCATTGATAAATATTAATTAAAAAATTGGTACATTTTCACAAATGTACAACTTCACAACTCTTATTTCATAAGAAAATAACATACTTCATAGGAAATTCATGCTTGCAAAAGTGGAATGCCGAATCTGTCACCACTTTTAAAGTAGGAAATTTTTAAATATGTTTATATGATGGAGATTAATGAAGTAGAACAATGAAATAATGACCTTGGAAAGCGAAAAATAAATCAGAAGTTAATTTGGGAATTTACTATTTGTTCAGTGCATGTTGCAGGTATTCCTTTTTCTCACAAACAAGAATATCAGTAACTTGAGTATACCCATAGCAACATCCACTAGCTGGATGCTAAACAGAAAGAGTGCTGAGTTCTTTAATTCGTTCATTTTTTCTCCAAAATATTTATTAAGTATTTATTATGTGCTAGATGCTAAAGATAAAGCACTGAAAAAGATAAACATTTTTGTTCAGTCCATATTTTCACAGAACTTGTATTTAGCAATTACATACTTATTGATTGAACCAATATTTTTACCTTCATTGTTATAAAGTGAAAACTCATGTCACCACTACTCAAATCAAATTAAATATCACCAAAACACTCAGCACCTACTCAATTACAATCCTTTCTATCTATATCCTTCAAAATAACCATAAAGTTGATTTTTATAGAAATTGTTATCTTGTCTTTCTTTATATTTTGATCATCTAGTTTTGTATTTCTAAGTGTTATGGTTAAATTTTACCTACTTTTGAAGTTTATATAAATTGAATTATTTATGATTTATGATTTTGTGTTTGACCTCTTTAACCTCAGTATCTATTATATGTGTAGGTGTGAATCATTTTCATTGCTATCTAGTATGATTCAGTATTTTTGCATGAATATCACTTTCTAGGTTTAAATGTTCTCAAGGTAAAATTAATTAATGCATTTATCTTTTTTTTTCCATATTATAGGTATTTTACTTACTGTGAAACTTCACAGAAATGGAATCATACAGCATGTGCTTTTTGTGTCTGTTTTTATTTTTTCCCCTCAGAATAACGCTGTTAGAATTAATCCTTGATGTTGTGTCTATTAACAGTTCATAATTTATAGATTTCTTACAATACTTGATAGTATCTCCCAGGTCACTGAGGTTCTGTTCTTCAGACTGGATAATTTACATTAATATATCTTCAATTATTTGAACAAAGTATTAATTTGTTCGGATTGAACAACTGATAGTGTGGGTTTGCCTGGTGGCTCAGATATTAAAGAATCTGCCTGCAATGCAGGAGACCCAGATTTGATTCCTGAGTTGGGAAGATCCCCTGGAGAAGGGAATGGCTACCCACTCCAGTATTCTTGCCTGGAAAATTCCATGGACAGAGGAGCCTGGCAGGCTACAGTCTATGGGATCACAAGGAGTCGGACATGACTGAGCAACTAAAACTTTCACTTTCCATTTTTCAGTTGATAATTCATGATAAGATTTGTGTTAAAAAAATATCATTCTGGCCACAGTGTAAATATTGCAAATATTGCAAATAAAATTACAAAAATGGGGGCCAGGGCAGTAGTCAGGACTGGGTTCTAGGAACAGATGGTATTTGCCTAAGCTAAGTTTCAGTAGGAATGGGGGAAATGTAGACAGTTTATCAAATATCAAAGAGATAAAATGAAACAATTTGACAACTGATTGGATGATGGTAATCAAGGATGAATCTCAGGTTTCTTTTTCTGGGTTAGTCCTTGTTCTCTGACAAGTAATTTGCCAGACTAAGAAATATTATTTGGTTTTGGTTGTAGAGATGTCAAAGTCATCAATATATCAGTGATAATTGGAGTCAGAGAATTGTGTGAAATCACCCAAGAGAAGTGTGTGATGTGGGAAGAGGGCCAAACACAAGACTTCTAACTTAAAAGACTGAGCAAAGGAAGAGCTAACAGAATTGATAAAAAAAGAAGTTGCTAGAGAAGTAGTTATTAAACCAGAAAAATGGTGCATTAAACATCATCAGTGTTAAAAGTGGAAGTGAGGTCAAACAAAAATAAAAGGGATTATGTTATAATCCAAAATATAAGAACGTTGAGAGCCATGGTGTTAGAAATTGCAGTGAAGAGATGTGGGAATCTCAGCAGATTGTTGTAGGAGTAAACCAGTTTAGAATTCATTGAGAGATGAATGTGAGGTGATGTGGAAATAAGAAACTTTCAATTTTTAAAAGAACTTTGATGATGAAAGAGACAAAACAGGTAGCTAAAGTAACTGAAGTTTAAAGAGATTTGTAGTCTTAAAACTAGAAAGACATAATATCAGAATAAAGTTAATATGTGAATTTAGCAATGTGTTCCAAATTATATCGGAATATGTATACTACTATAAAAAAAATCCACAAGAATTGAACAGTCTCTTCAAAGGTGAAAGAGGAGAGTGAAAAGCTGGCTTAAAACTCAACATTCAAAAAACAAAGATCATGGCATCTGGTCCCATCATTTCATGGCAAATAGAAGGGGAAAAAGTAGAAGCAGTGACAGATTTTCTTTTCTTGGGCTGCAAAATCACTGTGGACAGTAACTGCAGCCATGAAATTAAAAGACACTTGCTCCTTGGAAGGAAAGCTATGACAAACCTAGGCAGCATATTAAAAAGCAGAGACATCATTTTGCTGCCAAGGTCTGTGTAGTCAAACCTACGTTTTTTCCAGTAGTCATGTGTAGATGTGAGAGTTGGACCATAAAAAAGGCTGAGTGCCTAAGAATTGATGCTTTCAAATTTTGGCTGGAGAAGACTCTTGAGAGTCCCTTGGACAGCAAGGAGATCAAACCAGTTGAAAGGAAATCAACTGAATATTTATTGGAAGGACTGATGCTGAAGCTGAAACTCCAATACTTTGGCCACCTGATGTGAAGAGCTGACTCATTTGAAAAGACCCTGATGCTGGGAAAGATTGAAGGCAGGAGGAGAAGGGGACAACAGAGGATGAGATGGCTGGATGGCATCACCGACTCAATGGACATGAGTTTGAGCAAGCTCTGGGAATTGGTGAAGGACAGGGAAGCCTGGCGTGCTGCAGTCCACGGGGTTGCAAACAGTCAGACATGACTGAGTGACTGAACTGACTGTCTGATTTTATTCCACTTAGCATAATGACATGACATTGTGAGTAAACCAGAACAACAAATTTAAAAATCCATTTTATTCCTCTATTCTAGTAGTACATAAAATGTCTATTTACAATAGCATCCAAATATACAATTTTTACAATTTAGCAAAACATTTCCACTCAATAAACTATAAAACATTGCTAAAGACATTTAGCCTAAGCAAACGGAGAAATGTAACATGTTTATGAATCAGAAACAATACTTTAAGATGGCATTTTTTTCCCTGAATTGATCTATAGATTAAGTGCAATCACCAAAACAACTCCAGTAGGCTTTTAAAAATTATATATCTGCAAACTGATTCTAAAATTTGTATGGAGATGCAAAGCTCCTAGGATAAGCACATAAATTGTTTTAAAGAATAGGAAAGTGGGAGTACTCATGATATTTGATTATAAGACTATAAATCTATATTAATCCAGACATTTTGGCATTACTGAAATGACAGACATAGAGACATATAGTTCAGTGGTACAGAATAGAAAGTCCCGAAATAAATCCACACATATATTATCAATTTTGACAAAGCTGCCAAGGCAATTCAATGGTTAAAGGAAGTCTTTCCAACAAATGGTACTGATTCAACTGGACGTGCATATGGAAATAAATGAACAGACATTTACCTTATACCACATGCAACAATCATATCTAGATGCAATGCCTAAAACTATTAAATGTCTAGGGAAAAATATAGGAGAAAAACTTTGTGACATTCATGTAGGTGAAGGATTCTTTGGCACACACACACAGACACACACACACACACACACACACACACACACACACACACACACACTATAGCTTATAGCCCCCTGCATTATCTTTGATTTTTACTTACTTTTTGAAACCTTAAATTTTGACACTTTTTGTGAAAAACAGCATTGACATCACTGAGTCAAGTTTTCATACTTCATTTTTATTCTTATCTTTTACTTGCAATTTTTTTCTGAATCCCGTTACCTTGAGGTCATGTAATGTATTATCCACTGTGCTTCACTTAAGTGACCCACAATTCAACATATATCCATTTTATAGGTTATGAAGGTAAAATAAAAAGAAGCGCTGACTGAATGAAACCTACAAAAAACTTCATTCTACCAAAGATCAAGTAAAGTTTAATGGACAGATTTGGCTGTCTTCCTCTAATCTGGTTGAGATCAATCAGGCAAAATTTGTATTTGATTTCAATTTACTTCCAATTAGACTTGTAATCACATTTGGAATCATAGTGCTTTCATGAGGAGGATAGATCGGCATGATGTTAAGAGGAATCGGGTGGAGAGGGAGGTGGGAGGGGGGATCGGGATGGGGAATATGTGTAAATCCATGGCTGATTCATGTCAATGTATGACAAAAACCACTACAATATTGTAAAGTAATTAGCCTCCAACTAATAAAAATAAATGAAAATAAATAAATAAACAATGAATAGTTATATGGCTTTTAAAAAAAGCATCTGGTCGTATAATTCATTTTTAAATATTAAATATGTAATTTATTTTGCAGGATGAAGTCCATTTTCACCTTGTGTTTTCAAGATCTTATTTGCTGAGATTTAAATTTCAGTCAGGGATAGGAAAAGAAGAGCTGAAACCTGTTATTTTATAGATTTCTATAAAAGGTGCAAAAATTATATATTGTTTCTTTAATGTGGACATTTCCTAGACCCACTCTAGACCTTTGTAATCTTTCATTCAAGACCTTACCTATGGAAATGAATACTTACCCTTACTTCCTAGAGCTAGAGCTATGACAGCCTCTAGGAAGTAGTGGTGAAATGGATTGTACATTCTAGGGACTCTGTTCCTGTATTTGGCTTGTACCAAATCACTGTACCAATCCTGCTGAGTTTGAACAGATTTAAACACAAGACAGGATGTTTCTCTGATACATGGAAGTGAAGAAAGAAGCCCCTGAACAAATGTGAAAAATGCAGCTTTTCCTAAACAAATAGAGGTAGGAACCTAGACAGTCATTAGCAGTTAATACGAAACATTTGATCTGGATTTGCTATGGCCTACAATGTTCATCCAAATACCTAATAATGGCTCAAATTTATAAGTAATGATAAACATATTCATCTGGATAGGGTTATATTGCCATTAGAATGGCAATTTAAAAAAATAAAAGGAAAAAATTCAGGGTTAGTAAGGATGTGGAGGAATCTAAACCTTCTTGCTTTGCTGGTGAGAATGTAAAATGGCAAAGCTGTTGTGAAAAGCAGTTGGGTGGTTTCTCAAAATATTAAACCTAAAATTACCATATGATCCAGAAATTCAATTCTTAGATTTATACTCAAAAGAAGTCTAAACAGGTGTTAAAAAAAAAGTCCTTTACAGGTATGTTCTTAGTAGCACTATTCACAATAGTCAAAAACTGGAAACAACACAAATGTCAATCAACAAATGAACAGATCTTTAAAGTGTGGTAAATATGTACAATGGAATATTATTTAGCCATAAAATATAATTAAATTCTGATAACTTGGAAACACTGTGCTCATTTAAAGAAGCCATGTACAGAAGACTGTGTATTGTATGGCTTACTTTATATGAAATGTCAAGAATAGGCCAATCTGTAAATATAGAAACTAGATTAGTGCTTGCCTAGGCCTAGAGGTTGGCAGGGGGAGGGAGTGACAGCTTAATGGGTACAGGTTTCTTTTCAGGGGTATGAAAATATTCTAAAATTGATTTTAATGATGGCTGTGGTACTCTGGTACTCTGGTACAATATACCATTGTATTGTATACTTTAAATGTGTGAATTATGTGGTATGTTAACTATAACTCAAGACAGGGAGGGAGGGGAAGAAAGAGAAGGAATTAATTAACATAAAGTTGGCCCTTGACTGGTGTCTCAGACTTGACTGGTAAACATTTCCTTATACTGATAAAAGTAATTCCCTAAATAAGTATGGTTCATTATATGTAGACTGTGCAAATTATAATTCTTTCTTGGAATCTGGAATTTTACTATGTGCTAGGCAGGGGCTACCTAAGTGATCAGCTCCCAGTAAAGCTCTGGACACTGGGTTTGTTTACCTGGACAGAAACATCACATATGTATTGTTGAATTTTCATTGCTGGGGTTAGCACTCTGTGTGGCTAGTCAGCAGGGAGAAAGAATAAGGAAGCATATACTTGACTTCCTCCAGACTCCTCTTTTGCCTTTTTTCTTTGTCATCTGGCTGTATAACTTTACTACATCACTTCAATGTGACTTCAGTTCAGTTCTGTTCAGCTTCTCAGTCGTGTCCGACTCTTTGTGACCCCGTGGACTGCAGCACGCCAGGCTTCCCTGTCCATCACCAACTCCTGGAGCTTGCTCAAACTCATGTCCATCAAGTCGGTGATGCCATCCAACAATCTCATCTTCTGTTGTCCCCTTCTCCTCCTGCCTTCAATCCTTATCAGCATCAGGGTCTTTTCCAGTGAGTCAGTTCTTTGCATCAGGTGGCCAAAGTATTGGAGCTTCAGCTTCAGCATCAGTCCTTCCAATGAGTATTCAGTACTGATTTCCTTTAGGATTGACTGGTTTGATCTCCTTGCTGTCAAGGGACTCTCAAGAGTCTTCTCCAACACCACAGTTGAAGAGCATCAATTCTTCAGGCTCAGCATTCTTTATGGTCCGACTCTTACATCCAAACATACTACTGGAAAAACCATAGCTCTGACTATATGGACCTTTGCTGGTAAAGTAATGTCTCTGCTTTTTAATATGCTGCCTAGGTTTGTCATAGCTTTTCTTCCAAGGAGCAAGCGTCTTTTTAATTTCATGTCTTCAGTCACCATCTGCAGTGATTTTGGAGCCCAATTAGATATTAGAAAATCTATATACTGAGTCTCATATATTTTAGTGAATCTGGGTATGCGAGAACTGTCTTGGGGACCCCTGACACATCATTGACTGAAGTGGAATTCATTAGAGTGAATTCTAATTGAAATATGACTTCAGTGATATTTGGGCTACCCAGATGGCTCAGTAGTAAATAATCTGCCTGCCAAAGCAGTTTTAGTCCCTGTGTTGGGAAGATCCCCTGGAGGAGGAAATGGCAACCCACTCCAATATTCTTGCCTGGAGCAACCCATGGACAGGGGCACTTGGCGGACTACAGTCCATGGGGTCTCAAAGAGTCAGACTCGACTTAGTGACTAAACAGACACTATTCTGTTCTATTTCGGGAAAAGAAAATGAGAAGGGTGAAGGATGGCAGCACCCTGGTCTCTGGGTGGCTATAGAGTCATACACGGTATGAAAAAGTGAGAGATGAAAGTTACCTACAGAGTTCAAAATGATAGAGCCAATCCTGGGAGGGTTGTCCCCCTAGATGCTTTTGGCTTTGCTAGCCAAAGTGGCCTGGGGTGGGGGCAGGAGCAGCCCAGGTGATGCCTTTGGTTTTTTGTTTTCTTCCAGGTGGTAGTAGAAGGGACCCAAACTTTCCCAAAACAGCCTTTGGAGTGGGAAAAGTCAATAAAATGTAATTTTTAATTGTTCTCCTTTCCAGGTTACAGGGAACATAATCCCCCAAAATGTAAAGCAGAGCTTTGAGTGGAACAACAATGTTAAAGGTCTACATTGCTCTCTCCTCAAGTAGAATGAGAAAAAGTTAAATGAGTTCACCGGGCTGGAGCAAAGCTTTAGATAAACCAAAAGAGAGGAAAAAGAAAAAAAAAACACTCCATCCATCCTGCTGTCAGTGCTGCAGCAGCCACCCTACTCCCCATGTTAATCCTTTAATTGCTAAATTTATTGCTAGGTGTTTGAGTAGACTTGCAGTGAGATCGAAGGGAGAAGGTGATTTTAACAAATGGCTTTGTGTTTTATAGCTATGGCATCTGAGTGCAGGATAAAAATGAATGTAAAATGTTATATGTTTGTAGTTTCATAAATTTTAAAGTGAAAGATGTTCACATTGTTATGCAATTTAGTGGGATACAACTTCTTTGCTTGTGGCGGCACTGAAATTTAAATCCTTTGAGTTTTGGAAATAAAACAATTCTGTATAAGTGATTTTTTTCTTTCTTTTTTATTTATTTATTTATTTATTTATTTTGCCCATTGTAGCCTCTGGGAAAAAGAGAAATGAGATAAAAAGAGAGGCAGTCATCACATGAAGACATATTTTTGGTTTGTTAATAGTAAATTTTTATAAAAATTAGATGTCTGACCCCTAGAAACTGATGATTTTCCTGCCTAAAGTGCACTGTTCAAAAAAAGTCCATTTGGCCTCTAAGATTAACAAGATAAAATTGGCTGAGGGAAACCTTATTTCAGCTCTTGAATTTGCAACACAGAGTCTGGCCCTCCTGTATCTAGAATTTGGGGTACCCAAAGCAAAGCCACTAGCTTTTTGGAATCCTGAATTCTCAGATCTTAACTTTTTAGATCTGACTCTAAACTGAAACCTTCTACTGCCTGCTTATTAGCTCTTTTCATTTCACTAAGATCTGTGCTGAAATGAAAGCAGACATGTGCTCAATGAATAGAACCCAGACCCATGGGCATTTTCAGATTTAAGATATGCTCCTGTGAGCCCATAATTGATGACAACAGTACAGATGCTGGCAAGGCTGTCTGGGAGACTCATGGATGCCCATGAGAAACAGCCAGTTTTCTGATGGAACCATCTGAAATGGAGCTGTACATAGGTTCTATATTTTTGACACAGGCTAAGTATGTTTGTACTGTGCCTGAATTTATGCCTCAAACCAAGTAAAAAAGGTTAATATAGAAACTTAAGGAGGAAGCCACCAGCTTTATAGACCTTTATGGCTAACTGGATTTGTTTTAACTGTCTAAATTTAGGACAGTGGAGGGCATAATTAAAAGGAAGGCCAGTATACCTATGGAACCAGCATCCAAGTGAAGCTTTGGATGCTGAGTCTATAATGAGTTTCCTCGGTAGACAGCTCTCCCATGGTGTCTTGGAAATCACCCAAACAATAGGCAATTAAAACAATTTTCCCTTTTTTTAAAGATAGCAAAATGGAGATTCACCTCTACTTCCACCGCCAACAGAAGTGAAGTTGATACAGGAATTCACATCTGACTCTATACATCCTGTATACTTCTTGCTACACCCCTAAAGTGTTATTGATTCTAGACATGCCACCACATCAACTTATATGTATATCTATTCATTGCCCTTTTACCACTATTTTAATGCTAAAACTTCCTTTTTTTCACCTACATGTCCTTTTTTTGACTGGGAAGCTCTCTATGAGCACTTTATATCTGATATTTGCCCCTGGGGATTCAACCTAAGTTGACTTGGGCTAAATAAATCTTGCAGTTACTTTGTTAAAATGGACTTTATACATTGAACAAAGTTCTTCTTGGCAAGTGTTTTTCCTTATTGAAGTACACTACTCAGCTTCCTAGAAGTACGTGATTATCGAGATAGTGTTCTCTCTAGATAGTGCTGAGATGGTAACCAGGCAACAAAAAATAATGGGACCTAGTTTGCCAATTCAGCTGGGGAGTATGGAAAATAAACAAACCTGCAGGAAGCCAAAGGTAGGGTCCTCTCTGTTAATTTGTCCCTCAGCCAAGAAGCGAACTGAATCATATTTTTACATATTGGTGGTGGTGGTGGTTTAGTTGCTAAGTCCAGTCCAACTCTTGTGATCTGATGGACTATAGTCTGCCAGACTTCTCTGTCCATGGGATTTCCCAGCCATTTCCTTCTCCAGGGGATCTTCCCAACTCCAAAATCAAACTAGGCTTTCCTGCATTGCAGGCAGATTCTTTACCACTGGGCCACCAGGGAAGTCCCTTTAAATATTAGAAAATGGCAGTGTCAATTGGAGAAGGAGTATTCTTGCCTGAAAAATCTCATGACAGAAGAGCCTGGGAGAATCAAAGGGATCACAAAGAGTAGGATACAACTGAGTGACTAAGCAGTGTCAGTAATGAAGGAAGTTAATATCAGAAGTACCATGGTCAGGAAGCAGCAGTTGGAACTGGACATGGAACTACAGACTGGTTCCAAATAGGAAAAGGAGTACGTCAAGGCTGTATATTGTCACCCTGCTTATTTAACTTACATGCAAAGTACGTAATGAGAAACCCTGGGCTGGAGGAAGCACAAGCTGGAATCAAGATGCCAGGAGAAATATTAATAACCTCAGATATGCAGGTGGCACAACCCTTACAGCAGAAAGTGAAGAAGAACTAAAGAGCCTCTTGATGAAACTGAAAGAGGAGAGTAAAAATGTTGGCTTAAAGCTCAGCATTCAGAAAACTAAGATCATGGCATCCAGTCCCATCACTTCATGGCAGATAGATGGGGAAATGATGGAAACAGTGGCTGATTTTATTTTTATGGGCTCCAAAATCACTGCAGATGGTGATTGCAGCCATGAAATTAAAAGACGCTTACTCCTTGGAAGGAAAGTTATGACTAACCTAGACAGCATATTAAAAAGCAGAGACATTACTTTGCCAACAAAGGTCTGTCTGGTCAAGGCTATGGTTTTTCCAGTAGTCATGTATGGATGTGAGAGTTGGACTATAAAGAAAGCTGAGCACCAAAGAATTGATGCTTTTGAATTGTGGTGTTGGAGAAGACTCTTGAGAGTCCCTTGGACTGCAAAGAGATCCAACCAGTCCATCCTAAAGGAGATCAGTCCTGAGTGTTCAATGGAAGGACTGATGTTGAAGTTGAAACTCCAATACTTTGGCCACCTGATGCGAAGAGCTAACTCATTTGAAAAGACCCTGATGCTCAGAAAGATTGAGGGCAGGAGGAGAAGGGGACAACAGAAGATGAGATGGCTGGATGGCATCACTGACTCAATGGACATGAGTTTGGGTAGACTCTAGCATTTGGTGATGCACAGGGAGGCTTGGTGTGCTGTGGTTCATGGGGTCTCTAAGAGTCGGACATGACTGAGTGAACTGAATTGAACCATGATAATGCTCCCTTAATTTTAATTAATGTGTCATTGTTTCACAATATGTTTTAAATGATATATTTTTCTAAGGCTATTATCTCTTTTGGGGAATGCAATTGCTCATCTGACTCGGTTCTTTTGTTGACTTGTGAATTTCTTAAGGAAAGTGCATGTGTCCAGTCAGAAATAACATTTGAAAGACTAAAAATGTCAGCATAAGGGAATAAAATCTCTTATAATTCAAGATACAATTTCATTATATTTCACTGAGGAAGCATCAGAAACAAGTTGCCAGCCATTCATTCTTCACCTGAATGGCCGTGTACTCATGTCTCCAACTGCTATTCTGGTGTTAAGTCAAGAATTCAGACAGCCTGCAAACCTGTTATCATCAATAGTTCTTTTCCAATCTGGTGAACCCAAAATAAATACCCATCCATTTGCTTTCTGTTTATATTTAAATAATTATTAGGTAAGAAGCAATAGAACAGATACCTAAAAATAAGCTTTTTAGTTCAGATTTCTTAACTCTCAGAGATACAAGCGATAATGATTTTTTTTTCATTCTTTTTTCCTTCTGTGTTTCTGTTTAATTAGTCAGACATTGAGCACCTACTTCTATCAGGTAATGAAATAAACACTGGGGATACATAGATCAATAACACAGTCTCTGCTCTCAACAGCTGATACCATTAGAGAGAAATTACACCTAAAAGTCATTTTAATATATGTAGTAATTACCCTGAGAGGGATATGTTAGTTATGAGTGGAGAACAGAGAAAAAAAGAGCTTAGTATCCAACTTTTTTCCACACTTTTTGTCTTATAAACTTCCTTCTTTACACTCTCATTTTGTATAGCATCCAGCTTCAGTTCACTTACAACAACAAAAGCTTTACATTTTTAAAAGAATGCAAAGGAATTTCATATGCATAGTAGAAGGCTGTGAATTATAAAGTAAGTTTTAAATGTCAGACTCACCATCTATTGATATTGTATGTTGTTTTCTAGATGTAGTTTGATTTTTATTTTGAACTGCTTAAATAGGTTAGGAAATGTGCTTATCACTAGATTTTTTTTTCACTTATTTTTATTAGTTGGAGGCTAATTACTTTACAGTATTGTAGTGGTTTTTGCCATACATTGACATGAATCAGCCATGGATTTACATGTGTTCCCCATCCTAAACCCCCCACCCACTTCCCTCCCCATTCCATCCCTCTGGGTCATCCCAGTGCACCATCCCTGAGCACTTGTCTCATGCATCCAACCTGGGCTGGTGATCTGTTTCACACTTCATAATATTACATGTTTCAATGCTATTCTCTCAGATCATCCCACCCTTGCCTTCTCCCACAGTCTAAAAGTCTGTTCTATACATCTGTGTCTCTTTTTCTATCTTGCATATAGGGTTATTGTTACCATCTTTTTAAATTCTATATATATGCATTAGTATACTGTATTGGTCTTTATCTTTCTGGCTTACTTCACTCTGTATAATGGGCTCCAGTTTCATCCATCTCATTAGAACTGATTCAAATGTATTCTTTTTAATGGCTGAGTAATATTCCATTGTGTATATGTACCACAGCTTTCTTATCCATTCGTCTGCTGATGGGCATCTAGGTTGCTTCCATGTCCTGGCTATTATAAACAGCGCTGTGATAAACATTGGGGTACACGTGTCTCTTTCAGTTCTGGTTTCCTTGCTGTGTATGCCCAGGAGTGGGATTGCTGGGTCATATGGCAGTTCTATTTCCAGTTTTCTTTCTGCCCTGACACAAGTGAGCAGTCTCTTGTTTAGGTTCGCTTGTTCAGTCATGCTGTGGGGAGGGAGGGGCACTGTAAACAAATATCACTGGCATGTGTGGGGAGTATTCGCATATAACTAGATTTAAAAGTGTCCTGTTTGTCAGATAATCTAATTTCCACTTATTACAGAATATCAGTTTCCATCTTGGAATATGGAATTTGAAGATCAGTCAACAAACTAAAACAGTTTCTATTAATTGGTAGTGATGTTTTTAAAAAATTTTTGAAAATTCTATATATTGTTTTAATGACTAATAAGTAAAAATTACCTGGCAATAGTAGATAACAAATGTTTGTCCTTTTGCTTTAATATAGGTTTTTTTCTTTGTTTAATCCATCAGGCATTTTTGAGCCTGCATTATGTGGAAAATGCAGTGGTCAGCTCTCCGGAAGAATAATTTTTCGTAGGCTGATGTCCCTATAGCTCAAGCAATAAAGAATCTGCCTGCAATGCAGAAGATAAGGGTTTGATCCCTGGGTCAGGGAAATCCTCTAGAGAGGGAATGGCAATCCACTCCAGTATTCTTGCTTGGAGAATCCCATGGACATAGTAGCCTGGTAGGCTACAGTCCCTGGGATCCCAAAGAGTCAGGCACGGCTGCGTGACTAACACACACTGTTCTTAAGGATCTTATAATTCACAATCACAGAAAAAGAAGTGAAGAATTGGAAAATCTTATAAATTTTATCTGATCCAATAGCCTAACTAACTTTATACTTTAGCTTTTCTAGTATTTGGTTAACACTTTGTAAGTGGCACACATAAATTATGTAACCCGTGGTAACACATGTGATAAATAGCAAGGTCAAAATTTCAATCCATAGATATGGTTTCATAGCCCATGCCTCGCAGTAAGCTACACTATAGTCTGAGATGAGGAAAACCTGGCTTAGAGGATGAAAAAGACTTCCCCAAGGTTGCAAGCTCCTTAGTGTCTAAATCAGGATTAAAACCCAAATCGCTCAATTATCTACTAAATGTTATCCATTAGTTCATGCTAAATTAGTAATTAATTTTCACTCAAAATGGCAGAAGAGTGAAATTAGTTTTTATTATGATACTCATTGGTTTCATACACCATACATAAAAATAGAGCTAATGGACATGAAGAAAACATAATGAGTTATGAAGTAACAGGGTTTTTGTACCATCAATATAACTCACTGATACTTTTTTTAAAGGTGGCCAGCATGCCTGTTTAAAGCAGCAGCATTACTGATTTGGACAAATATAAATGTTAACCATAACACAGTTTTGACAGTAAGGTCACCAGTGCACAGAAAATGCATGTTGCAAAACATTCAACAATCAATTCAGGCATTAAAAAGCTCTGATTGAGATACAAAAGGTTGCAGTACTTCTCTACTTACAGATCTAAGCATGTGTAGTAAAATGCAAAATGGAAAGCCATCTTAAGGGAAATGACTTTTGAAATCCATTTGAATGAAATCAAGAAACTGTCAGAACAGATGACATTGTCTGGTATCTAAATTACTCTTTGTACAGTGAAGAATATGAGATCTATCCTGTTTTAAGGGTACAAGGCATTTTATTTCCAGATATTGCCCTAATAGCCAACAATGTCACATGAAAGTTGACTCAGTGTATCAAAGATTGATAAAAATCATTCCACAAAATCATTTTTATAATCAGTTTTGCCAAAAATGTGAAGATCACAAGGTTTTCAAGATCAGTAATGCTTTTGTTGCTAAATTACAGTATGTTTCTCTCACATAGATATATCCATTCCTTGCTGCAAAGGCAAGACTTAAAAGCATTTTGTAAAAGAAAGTATTCAAATACATCAGGAATTAGAATTTAAAGCTTATGACTGTTTATAAAAAAGATTTGTTAGCAGATTCCCCAGGGTATGTTCTAGGAAAATAAGAGATTATAAAGAGAAGCTGGTGTGATTTTTATCTTGAAATTTATGGATATATATATTTTCTCATGTTGGAGGGATGGGTTAAGATTGGGAGGGAGACAGATGTATAGAACAGACTTGTGGACTCTGGGAGAAGGCGAGGGTGGGATGTTTCAAGAGAACAGCATTGAAACATGTATATTATCTAGGGTGAAACAGATCACCAGCCCAGGTTGGGTGCATGAGACAAGTGCTCGGGCCTGGTGCACTGGGAAGATCCAGAGGGATTGGGTGGAGAGGGAGGTGGGAGGGGGGACCGGGATGGGGAATACATGTAAATCCATGGCTAATTCATTTCAATGTATGACAAAAACCACTGTAATGATGTAAAGTAATTAGCCTCCAACTAATAAAAATAAATGGAAAAAAAAAAGGGAAAAAAAAAGGTTAATAAAAAAAAAAAAGATTGGGAGGGAGAAGAACTTGAACAGGTGGTAAACTGAGGTGCCTCCAAACTTCTTCCATATATTCACTGAGCTATTGGAGTATACTAAATCCCATCAGGTATTAAAGATGAAAGTCTCACACAGGGAAAATATGAGTACTTTGTGAATAATGCAATTACAAAGCAGTGCTGGAAATCAGATGAATTCTTGGTGCTTTTGATGGGAAGGGATTCTTGTCAGACTGACAATTGAAAATGTGGTTGCAGATGCCACAGTGATGATAATTAATTGTTGAGGGTATTCTAAATAATGACCTTCAGTTTGGCATCTCTGTTGCTTCCAGGAGATGCTGCTTCCGTCTTTGATGACGTTTTTCAGTACTATCCTGATCGTGGGCTTAGCAGAGATGTACTTGCCAGAAGACTCAAGATGTCCTTCATTATTTCAGTGTATTTGGTAAGCAGAAAGATCAAAGAGAAATGAGGCAGCAGAACTCATAATACTTCCTTCTTATAAACTTTTCAATTTTTGGAGGATTTAACCCCACCCTATACAAGACACTGAAGTCTTATACTTAATTTTCCATCCAAACAAAGTCAACTCTTCTTGCATCTTTCTGCTAAGTTGTATGTCTCAGAATGTCATGGGCTATTGGCTTCCTGTTAGGTGATATTTTCACATACGTGAATGTGAACCAGTATATTTTATACCTGATACTTCAGTTGTTGACTCACCAGGTGAACAATGTTTGATTCCATTTTCTTAGGTTTCTACCAAGCCACTCAATAGTAAATATGGAACAGAGGTAGGCAGTGTTGATATCCTCCTTTGTCTCTAACTAGAGATTCCAGCTAATGCTGTGCCATCAGCATTAAAAACCAGCTTATGGACAAGGACATAACTCTTGGAAAAGCCACATGTAAAGAGTAAATTGAGATAGTAAGAGGAACTGAGAAGAGGCACTCAGAGATAAGAAAATGACCAGGAGAATGCAACAAAAATAGAAGTCAATATGAGAGCATTAATAAGCATGATTTAGAGCAGCCATCTCCTATTATGCTCAGTCCAGTTCAGTTCAGTCACTCAGTCGTGTCCGACTCTTTGCGACCCCATGAATCACAGCACTCCAGGCCTCCCTGTCCATCACCAACTCCTGGAGTTTACTCAAACTCATGTCCATCGAGTCATGCCATCCAGCTATCTCATCCTCTGTCATCCCCTTCTCTTCCTGTCCCCAATCCCTCCCAGCATCAGGGTCTTTTCCAATGAGTCAACTCTTTGCATTAGGTGGCCAGAGTATTGGAGTTTCAGCCTCAGCATCAGTCCTTCCAATGAACACCCAGGACTGATCTCCTTTAGGATGGACTGGTTGGATCTCCTTGCAGTCCAAGGGACTCTCAAGAGTCTTCTCCAACACCACAGTTCAAAAGCATCAAATTTTTGGTGCTCAGCTTTCTTCACAGTCCAACTCTCACATCCATACATGACCACTGGAAAAACCATAGCCTTGACCAGCCTTGCCAACTTTGTTGGCAAAGTAATGTCTCTGCTTTTTAGTATGCTGTCTAGGTTGGCCATAACTTTCCTTCCAAGGAGTAAGTGTCTTTTAATTTCATGGCTGTAATCACCATCTGCAGTCATTTTGGATCCCAAAATAATAAAGTCTGACACTGCTTCCACTGTTTCCCCATCTATTTCCTATGAAGTGATGCGACCAGATGCCATGATCTTAGTTTTCTGAATGTTGAGCTTTAAGCCAACTTTTTCACTCTCCTCTTTCACTTTCTTCAAGAGGCTTTTTAGTTCCTCTTTACTTTCTGCCATAAGGGTGGTGTCATCTGCATATCTGAGGTTATTGATATTTCTCCCAGCAGTCTTGATTCCAGCTTGTGCTTCTTCCAGCCCAGCGTTCCTCATAATGTACTCTGCATATAAGTTAAATTAGCAGGGTGACAATATACAGCCTTGATGTACACCTTTTCCTATTTGGAACCAGTCTGTTGGTCCATGTCCAGTTCTAATTGTTGCTTCCTGACCTGCACATAGGTTTCTCAAGAGGTGGGTCTGGTATTCCCATCTCTTTCAGAATTATGCTAGCTCTTTGAAATTTCTTGTTATACTAGTTATTTCTGTGCAAATTTTGTATTCTACCTCATAGTTTGTTTTGACATAAAATATTTTCCTTGAATATTTGCACAGAACTGATAAATATGGAGGTCATACCATATTTATCCAGGACATAAAAGGAGAAACATATAAAAGCATATCCTCTGGAACACTGCCAGGATGAAGAGAGAGAATGGATCACTAAAGCTTGATAGTTTAAAAATGGTACTGAATAATTTATTTGCAGGGTAGCAGTGGAGAGGCAGACATAGAGGATAGACTTATGTACATGGGGAGAGTAACAAGGAAATTTATGTTACCATATTTAAAATAGACAGCCAATGGGAAATTGCTGAAATTTCGTGTTTTCTGTCAAACCTCAACATGAATCAGCTATAGGTATACATATACCCCTTCTCTCTTGAATCTCCCTCCCATCTCCCTCCCCATCCCACCTCTCTAAGTTGATACAGAGCCCTTTTTTGAGTTTCCTGAAACATACAGCAAATTCTTCAGTACCATTTTTTCTAGATTCTGTATATATTCATTAGTATATGATATTTATCTTTCTCTTTCTGGCTTACTTCACTTTGTATAATAGGCTCTAGGTTCATGGGATTGATTCCTTAATTTCTCTTTCTGATTTTTCATTGTTAGTATATAGAAATACAAGTGATTTCTGTGTATTGATTTTATATTCTGAAACTTTGCTAAATTCACTGATTAGCTCGTAACTTTCTGATACTATCTTTAGGGGTTTCTATATTACAGTATCATGTCATCTGCAAACAGTGAGAACTTTACTTCTTCTTTTCCAATCTGGATTCCTTTTATTTCTTTTTCTTCTCTGATTGCTGTAGCTAGGACTTCCAGAACTATGTTGAATAGTAGTGGTGAAAGTGGACACCCTTGTCTTGTTCCTGATATTAGGGGAATGCTTTCTTTTTTTCACCATTGAGAATAATGTTTGCTGTAGGCTTATCATATATGGACCTTTACTATGTTTAGGTAGCTTCCTTCTATGCTCATTTTTTTGAACAGTTTTAATCATAAAAGGGGGCTGAATTTTGTCAAAGGCTTTTTCTACATCTATTGAGATCATCATATGGATTTATCTTTCAATTTGTTAATATGGTGTATCACATTGATTGATTTGCATATATTGAAGAATCCTTGCATCCCTGGAATAAACCCAACTTGATCATGGTGTATGAGCTTTTTAATGTGTTGTTGAATTCTGTTTGCTAAAATTTTGTTGAGGATTTTTGCATCTATGTTCATCAGTGATATTGGCCTGTAGTTTTCTTTTTTTGTGTTGTCTTTGTCTGGTTTTGGCATCAGGGCAATGGTGGCCTTGTGGAATCAATTTGGAATTGTTCCTTCCTCTGCAATTTTTTGAAGAGTTTTAGAAGGATAGGCATTAGCTCTTCTCTAAATGTTTGATAGAATTCTCCTGTGAAGCCATCTTGTTGTGGACTTTTGTTTTTGGGGAGATTTTTGATCACAGCTTCAATTTTGACATCACTCTTAATGGTCTTCTCATCCTCAATATTTTAGAATATCTATTTTTCTCTTTCCTTCATTGTGCCCTGTGAGTAATCAGTTAAGAACTGTGGTTTCTTTGTGAGCAGTAGAGCCAACTGTATCTCTTAGTGTCCATTCTCACTAATACCCTTGTACCCCAAATAATACCTAAATTTTTCCAATACCTTCCTGTCATTCTCTTAATATAATGTAAAGGCTTCTGTTTTAGCCCTTTTTGTAATTCAGTGTATTTTCATACATGTTTCTTTTTTGCTATTATATGAATTAATGAATGATAATAATCACATGTTGTTTTCTTTGTGACCCATCTTTACTGAGGTTTAATTGATGTATAACATGCTAGGTTTAAGATGTACAATGTGGCGATGTTGTACAACTTACATATTTCAGTGATTACAATAGTATTAGTTAACATCTTCATAACCACACATAATTGCCATTTTCCCTATTATGAGAAAATTTAAGAGGTACTCCCTTAGCAACTTTTGAGCATATAATGGTTTTGCTAATTACAGTCACCATGCAGTATATTATATACCCAGAACTTATTCACCTTATAACTGGACATTTGTACAGTTGACCAACATCTCCCCATTTCCGTTATCACCTAGTCTCTGGCAATTACCATTCTATACTGTGTTTCTATGAACCTGACTTTTTTAGATTCCACATATTAGTGAAATCATACAGAATTTGACTTTCTCTGCTTGATTTTGCATTAAAGAGTTCATGATCTGAGTCACAGTCAGCTCCTGGTCTTGATTTTACTAACTGTATAGAGCTTCTCCATCTTTGGCTGTAAATCTCTTGATGTCCATGTGTAGAGTCATTTCTTGTGTTGTTGGAAGAGGTATGTGCTATGACCAGTGCATTCTCTTGGCAAAATTCTGTTAACCTTTGCCAGGCTTAATTTTGTACTCCAAGGCCAAATTTCCCTGTTACTCCAGGTATTTCTTGACTTCCTACTTTTGCATTCCAGTTCCCTATAATGAAAAGGACATCTTTTTTGGTGTTAGTTCTAGAAGGTCTTGTAGGTCTTCATAGAACCATTCAACTTCATCTTCTTCAGCATTACTGGTTGGGGCATAGACTTGGATTACTGTGATATTGAATGGTTTGCCTTGGAAACGAACAGAGATCATTCTGTCATTTTTGAGATTGCATCCAAATACTGCATTTCAGACTCTTTTGTTGACTATGAGGGCTACTCCATTTCTACCAAGGTATTCTTGCCCACCGTAGTAGATGTAGTGGCCATCTGAGTTAAATCCACCCATTCCAATCCATTTTAGTTCACTGATTCCTAAAATGTCGATGTTCACTCTTGCCATCTCCTGTTTGACCACTTCTAATTTACCTTGACTCATGGACCTAACATTCCAGGTTCCTATGCAATATTGCTCTTTACAATACAATCCCGGAATCAAGATTGCTGGGAGAAATATCAATATCCTCAGATATACAGATGACACCACCCTTATGGAAGAAAGTGAAGAACTAAAGAGCCTCTTGATCAAAGTGAAAGAGGAGAGTGAAAAAGTTGGCTTAAAACACAGCATTCAGAAAACTAAGATCATGGCATCCAGTCCCATCACCTTATGGCAAATAGATGGGGAAACAGTGGCTGGCTTTATTTTTCTGGGCTCCAAAATCACTGCAGATGGTGACTGCAGCCATGAAATTAAAAGACGCTTGCTCCTTGGAAGAAAAGCTATGACAAACCTAGACAGCATATTCAAAAGCAGAGACATTACTTTGCCAACAAAGGTCTGTCTAGTCAAAGCTATGGTTTTTCCAGTAGTCCTGTATGGATGTGAGAGTTGGACTATAAAGAAAGCTGAGTGCTGAAGAATTGATGCTTTTGAACTGTGGTGTTGGAGAAGACTCTTGAGAGTCCCTTGTACTTCAAGAAGATCCAACCGGTCAATCCTAAAGGAAATCAGTCCTGAATATTCATTGGAAAGTGATGCGGAAGCTGAAACTCCAATACTTTGCCCACCTGATGTGAAGAACTGACTCACTTGGCAAAAACCCTGATGTTGGGAAAGATTGAAGGCAGGAGGAAAAGAGGCCAATAGAGGATGAGATGGTTGGATGGTATCACCAACTTAATGGACATGAGTTTGAGCAAGCTCTGGGAGTTGGTGATGCACAGGGTGTCCTGGTGTGCTGCAGTCTATGTGGTTGCAGAGTTTTGGACATGACTGAGAGACTGAACTGTCTGTCTGATTTTATTTCACTTAGATAATGTCCTCCATGCTGTCACAAATGACAGGATTTCCTCCTTTTTATGACTGAATAGTATTCTGTTGTATATATATGTGGGTGTGTGTGTGTAGATAGATAAATATAGATATACATATATACAATGTTATCTCCATTCATTGATTTATCTATGGACCCATGGCTTGTTTATATGTCTTTGCTTTTGTAAGCAATGCTGCTGTGAATGTAGAGGTGTAGATATCTCTTTGATATAGTATTTTCATTTCCTTCTAATGCACTCCCAGAAGTGGAATTATGGAATCATATATTAGTTCTAATTTCAATATTCTGATGAAACTCCTACAGTTTTCTTTGGTAGCTATATCAGCTTGCATTCCCACCAATAATGCACATGCATTCCCTTTTCTCCACATCTTTGCCAGCATTTGTTATTGTTGTCTTTTTGATGATAGCTATTCTGATAAATGTGAGGTGATTATCTCATTGTGGTTTTGATTTGCATTTCTCTGATGGTTAGTGATGTTGAGCATCTTTTCATATTCCAGTTAGTCATTTGTATACCTTCTTTGGAAAAAATTGTATATTTAGATCCCATGATTAATTTTTAATTGGATTATTTGGGGGCTATAGAGTTGTATGAGTTCTTTATACATTTTGTATATAAACTTCTTATATGTTATATTTTTATTTTGTTGATTTTTTTAAAGAAGCTTTTTAGTTTATACTTTCACACATGTTTAATTTTGTTAAAGCTTGTGCTTTTTGGGGTCATATCTAAAAACTCATTGCCATTACCCATGTCAAGAAGCTTGTTTCCTTTTTTTCCCTAGAATATTTATGGTTTCTGGTCTCAAATTTCGTTCTTTACTCCATTTTGAGTTGGTTTTTATGAATGGTGATAGATGGGGTTTAGGTGTTTTTTTGTTTTTTTTTTTTAATTTTGCATGTGAATATCTGATTTTTCCAAAACCATTTATTGAAGAGATTGTTGTTTCTTCATTGAGTATTCTTGGCTCACTTGTCAAATATTAGGTGACTATACATACATGGACAGGGGTAGCCTGGCGTGCTGCAGCCCTTGGGATTGCAGAGAGTTGTACACAACTGAGCAACTGAACTGCTATGTACATGGCTTTATTTGGGGGCTCTTATTCTGTTTCATTGATCTATGTGTCTGTTTTTATGTCACTACTATGGCTTAAATTCTCTGAAACTCCAATACTTGGGCCACCTGATGCGAAGAACTGACTCATTTGAAAAGACTCTGATGCTGGTAAAGATTGAAGGCAAGAGAAGGGGCCGAAAGTGGATGAGATGGTTGGAGGCCATCACCGACTCAATGGACGGGAATTTGAGTAAACTCTGAGAGTTGGTGATGGACTGGGAAGCCTGGCATTCTGCAGTCCATGAAGTCACAGAGAGTCAGACAGGACTGAGTGACTGAACTGAGCTGATAACATGACTTGAAATCAAGAAATATGACACTCCCTGCTTTGTTGTCTTTCAAAATTGCTTTGGCTATTATGGTTCCATTGAAATCTCCATAGGGGTTGCATTGAATCTAAAGATGGCTTTGAGTAATATGGATGTTTTAACAACATTCTTCCTGTCAACAAACACAGAATATCTTTCCATTTATTTATGTCTTCTTCAGTTTCCTAAATCAGTGCTTGTACTTTTCAGTGTGGAGATCTTTCACCTCCTTGGTTAAATTTATTTTATTAATTATGGTTTTAGTCCTGTTTGTCAATGGAATCATCTTTATTTCTTTTTTCAAATAATTCTTTCTTAGTGTATAGAAATGCTTCTGATTTTTTGTATGTTAATTTTGTATCCTTTACTGAATTTGTTGATTAGCTATAACAATTTTTTTGTTTGTTTTGTTTTTAGGACACTTCAGGATTTTCTATCTATAAAACCATGTCATTTGCAAACAGAAACAATTTTACTTCTGCTTTTCCAATTCTGATATCTTTTATTTCTTTTTCTTGCCTGATTGCTCTGCCTAGGACTTGCAGTTCTGTGTTAAATAGAAGTGGTGATAGTGAGCGCACTTGTCTGGCCCCTGATCTTGGAGAAAAGCTTTCAACCTTTCACTGTTGAGTCATATATGGCACTTTTATGCTGAAGCAATATATGATTTATATGGTTTATAAGGTTTAGTTCACTCAGTTATGGGGTCTGAGAAGTCCAGACCCGTGAATGTCAATGGTATGGTACCAGTCAGGATCCAAAAGCTTGAGAAGCAATAGAGATAATGGTATAGATTACCGTCCAAGTCTGAAGCCCAAGAAGACTGATGCCCAAATCAAAAGGCTAAGAGAGAATTTTTGCTTACTCAGACTTTTATTCAAGATTTTATTCAGTGGTTTAATGAGGCCCACCCACACTGGGGAGGGCAATCTTCTTTACTCAGTTCTATCAGTTCAGATGCTAGTCTCATCAAGAAATACCTCACAGACATACTCAAAAATAAAATTTAACCAACTATCTGTACACCTTTTGGCCCAGGCAAGTTGACACATAAAATTAATCATTACAAAATACACAAAATATTCTAAAACTACAATTGATATTAATGTAGTAAAATCTTTCTTAGCATCCCCTTTTTATCTGCAAGTCATATTATTTTTATGTCTGTGAGTCTTGCATGTAATTTCCTGCTTCTGAATCATTCTTTACTAGGTCACTAAGTTTATAAAATGTTATTGAGTTGCCAGGTATGAGGAAAATATATGAAATTATGCAGTATTGTTGATCAGTACTGTTGCAGTACTGTTTGAAATATAATAAAAATTTTAATATTAGGATATGCCTCCAAAGCCTGTTAAGAGTTTTTCTTTCCAAGCAAGCTAGCATGATTACTAGCACCGTGTCTGTTATGTAGTAAAATCACTAAAATTTCCTAGTGATCTCAAATACAGTGGCCATTTATTTCATTACTATGAGTTCCCAGCTTAATTTTTGTAGAAATCCTACAGTGGTTTATTATAAGGAATATAAAATAGGAAGTCACTATGCTCAAGAACAGAAAGTTTTGCCTGAATTATCTGAAGTACCTTTTCATTGAAATGCAGAATAATCTATTAGTAGATATATTTGAAGTTTTTCATGCTAAAGTTTTGATATGAATCTTTTTCATTCCCTATTCTTTTTTTTTCTTATTTTCTTTTATCTTTACCATAGTTGTATTACTTAAGATTTTTTTTTAGCTTATAGAAGATAAAACTAACTTTTGAAACATCATTAAAGAAAAAAATGAATCAAACTTGAACTGTAAGCTAATTCATATGGAAGAGATATAGCTAGGTCATTTGCAAATGGATAAAGGCTAACTATGTTCAGGGTTATTGAGATTTAAAAAAAATAAGAAATATTAAAAATTAAAGAAAGAAATATTAAAAATGTTCTTTTCAGGGTCAAAATCATGGGATTTTTTAAATACCAATATATCACTGCTAATCTATTTAAGTTGAAAACAATAAGAATTGTAGAGTAGTAAGAGTCACCAGAAGCAATGTTTTTAGTAAAAAAATTCTTCTGCTTACCAAAGGTCAAGGTGACTGATTCCACTGGGACATCTTACAGCTAATAATTTAACTTTATGAAACCGAAGAGATACAGTGATGTTATGTTTCCTTAACCTAGAAAAGGGAATGTGTTCCAAGTAACTATTAAAAAAAATATATACTGGGGGTAAGGAGAACTGGTGACATTTTTCGTGTGACCTTGGTCAGCTCATGTTGTTGTTGTTCAGTCATGTCTGAACCATTGCGACTCCATGGAGTGTAGCATGCCAGGCCGCCCTGTCCCTCACCAGCTATTAGCATTTGCCCAGGTTCATGTCCACTGAATCAGTGATGCTGTCCAACCTGTTCTTCTCTTTCCTTCAATCTTCCCCAGCATAAGGGTCTTTTCTAATGAATTGCACTCTGCATCAGGTGGACAAAGTATCAGAGCTTCAGCTTCAGCTTCAGCATCAGTTCTTCCAATGAATATTCAGGGTTGATTTCCTTAAAGATTGACTGGTTTGATCTCCTTGCTGTCCAAGGGACTCTGAAGAGTCTTCTCAGGCACCATAGTTTGAATGTACCAATTCTTTGGTGTTCAGGCTTCTTTATGATCAGTCCATCAATTGAGAATAAAAACTAGGCTTTAAGTGTAGAATTCTCTTTTTAACCAATTTGACATCTGTGGTGCACTGACCATGATTTATTAATATGGTCTTTCATCAGAGGTATTGAAAATAATAATCATTGGAAACCAATTAGCGTGTCCTTATTTGTAAAGATATCTTCAGTAAAACAACCCTTATTTTTTGTTTACAGCCAAACCAAGTGTCATCCTTGAGAGAGATTCATTTTGGCTATTAGGAAGTAAAAAGTCTTTGCACTGTATATATCCCTCCAGTAGATACTGTCATGGTTAGTTTTCTGTTTCAACTTGGCTAGGTTATAGTACTCAGTTATTCATATTCAGTTGCACACTAATCTAGGTGTTGCTATGAAAGATTTTTATTTGTAAATGTGGTTAACTTGTACAATTAGTTTACTTTAACTAAGGAAGATTATCCTCATTAATATGATTGAGCTTTGTCCAGTCAGTTGAAGGCTTCCTGTTTAAGGCATATGACTTGGGCTGCATTTCCCAGCCTCCAGGCAGTTAGGTTGGGCCATGTGGATGATTTATAGACTGAAGTGCATACTGAGAAATAGTACATGCTCTTTCAAGCTTGACCTATTCAAATATTCTATTTGGCATACTTCATACTCTTTCCCAATGTACTAGTTGTATGTTGTCTCCAAGAATGACTTTGGAAATCATCTATTGAAGATTGCAGAGCTGCTAGCAGCATGCATTCCTGAATAGCTGTCTGGAACAGAAGTCATGCAACCCCCATCACCACAACCAATACACACTGAATAAAGAAATACACCTCTATTGTGTTAAACCACTTTAATTTGGATATTGGCTTGTTATAGGAGTTAGCCTACCTTAATTAAAAGTTATCGCTGTCTTTCTCATAGCCATCTTACTAGATTGCTAAATGGAAAAACCAACAATCAGGCCTCCTTTCCATGTTTCCACTAGGAAGTTGATCAAAATTTTACAGTAGCATTTAAAATGGACTAGGGAAATTTTGGACTGTGTTTTTCAGCCTTATAGCTTGACCTCTATTTTCTAAAATACATAGGAAAAGTAAAGTTAGAATAATATATATTAAGTTGCCTTCAGAGGCACTGAGGAGTTTCTGGTCAGAGAATAACTCTTTAAGAACAGTGTAGACCTCATTGTTCAGTAAGCACCCTCTTTTTTGAAAATATAACAATAAGACCAATGACAACAGTTTGGGATCATATGACTAATTGGTTTTCAAATTTAAAAATATTCACATTTTGGCATCAAAGATCAGATTCAGATTCAGAATGTCAGTAAGTATTCAGTAAAATCTCTTAGCAAAATATCACTTAATAAGTAAATTGTCAAGGATATTTCATTTGAATATTTGAGATAGTGGAATAATAGAAAATCAGAGCTACTGTGAACAATAAAGATTATCTAGATCATGCCCTTTAAGTCATAGGTAGACAAACTGAGGCCCAGAGAGGTGAAGTGATTGGATTGAAATCACAGATACTGCCACATTTAAAACAACATTAGCTAGGAACTAAGCTTAGAATAGGAGTATCTGAGAGAGAGAGAGAGAGAGAGAGAGAGAGAGAGAGAGAGAGAGTTTTGCTTTCAGTGGAATTAAAATTGAAATCAATGTATGGCTTTTCTTTGAATTCATATAGGAAGAGAGACCAACCAGATCAAACTCCTTTAAAATACCTTAACAATCAAGTTGGAAAAAGTAATTACATCCTGGCTGATCTCAGATAATTTTTGTAATCAGTATTTTGTCATTTCATAAAAACATTTTATTAAAAGGAAATCAAATTCCCTTTACCTACTAACTATATAATTAAAAGAGTGCGATTTTGATTGAAAAATTATAATATGTTATTTAGAAGTCACTGGCTTCTTGAAATTCTTAATAAAACTTCATATATTTTTCCATTTTCAGCAGCATTCATATTCTCAAGATATAATATTTACTGTGCATTGTAGTCATGGTGACTTACTGGTCTTTGTTAACTAACCTGGAACATAAACGACAGGGTAGCAAAGCTTAGTAGAAAGAGCTATGTACTAGGTGGTAAGAGCCTTTCAGTTTCAGTTCAGTCCCTCAGTTGTGTCCAACTCTTTGTGACCCCATGGACTGCAGCACGCCAGGCTTCCCTGTTCATCACCAACTCCCGGAGCTTGCTCAAACTCATGTCCATCAAGTCAGTGATGTCATCCAACCATCTCATCCTCTGTTGGCCCCTTCTGCCTTGCATCTTTCCCAGCGTCAGGGTCTCTTCCAATGAGTCAATTCTTTGCTTCAGGTGGCCAAAGTATTGGAGTTTCAGCTTCAGCATCAGTCCTTCCAATGAATATTCAGGACTGATTTCCTTTAGGATTGACTGGTTGGATCTCCTTGCAGTCCAAGAGACTCTCAAGAGTCTTCTCCAACAACACAGTTCAAAAGCATCAATTCTTTGGCACTCAGCTTTCTTTATAGTCCAACTCACATCCATAATGACTACCGGAATATACATAGCTTTGACTGGATATACCTTTGTTCGCAAAGTAATGTCTCTGCTTTTCAATATGTTGTCTAGGTTGGTCATAGCTTTCCTTCAAGGAGCAAGCATCTTTTAATGTCATGGCTGCAGTCACCATCTACAGTGATTTTGGAGCCCAAGAAAATAAAGTCTCTCACTGTTTCCATTGTTTCCCCATCTATTTGCCATGAAGTGATGGGACCAGATTCCATGATCTTAGTTTTCTGAATGTTGAGTTTCAAGCCAACTTTTTCACTTTCCTCTTTCACTTTCATCAATAGGCTCTTTAGTTCTTCTTCACTTTCTGCCATAAGGGTGGTGTCATCTGTGTTTCTGAGGTTATTGATATCTCTCCTGGCAATCTTGATTCCAGCTTGTGCTTCATCCCACCCAACATTTCACATGATGTATTGTGCATAGAAGTTAAATATGCAAGGTGACAGTATATAGCTTTTACGGACTCCTTTCCCGATTTGTAACCAATCTGTTGTTTCATGTCCCATTCTAACTGTTTTTTCTTGACCTTCATACAGATTTTTCAGGAGCCAAGTAAGGTGGTCAGGCATTCCCATCTCTTGAAGAATTTTCCACAGTTTGTTGTCATCCACACAGTCAAAGGCTTTGTTGTAGTCAATAAAGCAGAAGTAGATGTTCTTCTGGAACTCTTCCTTTTTTGATGATGCAATGGATGTTGGAAATTTCACCTCTGGTTCCTCTGCCTTTTCTAAATCCAGTTTGAACATCTGGATGTTCATGGTTCACGTACTGTTGAAGTCTGGCATGGAGAATTTTAAGTGTTAGTTTGCTAGCATGTGAGATGAGTGCAATTGTGCAGTAGTTTGAACATTGTTTGGCATTGCCTTTATTTGGGATTTGAATGATAATTGAGTTTTTTCTGTCCTATGGCCACTGCTGAGTTTTCTGAATGTACTGTCATATTGAGCACAGCACTTTACAGCGTCATCTTTTAGGATTTGAAATAGCTCAACTGGAATTCCATCACGTCCAGTAGCTTTGTTCATATGCTTCCTGAGGCCCAGTTTTTTTTTTTTCCTCCATTTATTTTTATTAGTTGGAGGCTAATTACTTTACAACATTGCAGTGGTTTTTGTCATACATTGAAATGAATTAGCCATGGATTTACATGTATTCCCCATCCCGGTCCCCCCTCCCACCTCCCTCTCCACCCCATCCCTCTGGGTTTTCCCAGTGCACCAGCCCCGAGCACTTGTCTCATGCATCCAACCTGGGCTGGTGATCTGTTTCACCCTAGATAATATACATGTTTTGATGCTGTTCTCTTGAAACATCCCACCCTTGCCTTCTCCCACAGAGTCCACAAGTCTGTTCTATACATCTGAGTCTCTTTTTCTGTTTTGCATATAGGGTTATCATTACCATCTTTCTAAATTCCATATATGTGTTAGTATACTGTAATGGTCTTTATCTTTCTGGCTTACTTCACTCTGTATAATGGGCTCCAGTTTCATCCATCTCATTAGAACTGATTCAAATGAATTCTTTTTAATGGCTGAGTAATATTCCATGGTGTATATGTACCACAGCTTCCTCATCCAGTCGTCTGCTAATGGGCATCTAGGTTGCTTCCATGTCCTGGCTATTATAAACAGTGCTGCGATGAACATTGGGGTGCACGTGTCTCTTTCAGATCTGGTTTCCTTGGTGTGTATGCCCAGAAGTGGGATTGCTGGGTCATATGACAGTTCTATTTCCAGTTTTTTAAGAAATCTCCACACTGTTTTCCATAGTGGCTGTACTAATTTGCATTCCCACCAACAGTGTAAGAGGGTTCCCTTTTCTCCACACCCTCTCCAGTATTTATTGCTTGTAGACATTTGGATAGCAGCCATCCTGACTGGCGTGTAATGGTACCTCATTGTGGTTTTGATTTGCATTTCTCTGATAATGAGTGATTTTGAGCGTCTTTTCATGTGTTTTTTTGCCATCTGTATGTCTTCCTTGGAGAAATGTCTGTTTATTTCTTTGACCCATTTTTTGATTGGATCATTTATTTTTCTGGAGTTGAGCTGGAGAGGTTGCTTGTATATTTTTGAGATTAATCCTTTGTTGCTTCGTTTGCTATTATTTTCTCCCAATCTGCGGGCTGTCTTTTCACCTTACTTATAGTTTCCTTTGTTGTGCAAAAGCTTTTAAGTTTCATTAGGTCCCATTTGTTTATTTTTGCTTTTGTTTCTAAAATTCTGGAATGTGGGTCATAGAGGATCCTGCTGTGATTTATGTCCGAGAGTGTTTTGCCTATGTTCTCCTCTAGTAGTTTGATAGTTTCTGGTCTTACATTTAGATCTTTAATCCATTTTGAGTTTATTTTTGTGTATGGTGTTAGAAAGTGTTCTAGTTTCATTCTTTTACAGGTGGTTGACCAGTTTTCCCAGCACCACTTCTTAAAGAGGTTGTCTTTTTTCCATTGTATATCCTTGCCTCCTTTGTCGAAGCTAAGGTGACCATAGGTTCATGGTTTATCTCTGGGCTTTCTATTCTGTTCCATTGATCTATATTTCTGTTTTTGTGCCAGTACCATACTGTCTTGATGACTGTGGCTTTGTCATAGAATCTGAAGTCAGGCAGGTTGATTCCTCCAGTTCCATTCTTCTTTCTCAAGGTTACTTTGGCTATTCGAGGTTTTTTGTATTTCCATACAAATTGTGAAATTATTTGTTCTAGTTCTGTGAAAAATACCGTTGGTAGTTTGATAAGGATTGCATTGAATCTATCGATTGCTTTGGGTAGAATAGCCATTTTGACAATATTGATTCTTCCAATCCATGAACACGGTATATTTCTCCATCTGTTTGTGTCCTCTTTGATTTCTTTCATCAGTGTTTTATAATTTTCTATGTATAGGTTTTTGTTTCTTTAGGTAGATATACTCCTAAGTATTTTATTCTTTTTGTTGCAATGATGAATGGTATTTTTTCCTTAATTTCTCTTTCTGTTTTCTCATTGTTAGTGTATAGGAATGCAAGAGATTTCTGTGTGTTAATTTTATATCCTGCAACTTTACTGTATTCGTTGATTAGCTCTAGTAATTTTCTGGTGGAGTCTTTAGGGTTTTCTATGTAGAGGATCATGTCATCTGCAAACAGAGAGAGTTTCACTTCTTCTTTTCCTAACTGGAATCCTTTTACTTCTTTTTCTGCCCTGATTGCTGTGGCCAACACTTCCAAAACTATGTTGCATAGTAGTGGTGAGAGTGGGCACCCTTGTCTTGTTCCTGATTTCAGGGGAAATGCTTTCAATTTTTCACCATTGAGGGTGATGTTTGCTGTGGGTTTGTCATATATAGCTTTTATTACATTGAGGTATGTTCCTTCTATTCCTGCTTTCTGGAGAGTTTTAATCATAAATGGATATTGAATTTTGTCAAAGGCTTTTTCTGCATCTATTGAGATAATCATATGTTTTGTTAATGTGGTGTATTTCATTGATTGATTTGCAGATATTAAAGAATCCTTGCATTCCTGGGATAAAGCCCACTTGGTCATGGTGTATGATTTTTTTAATATGTTGTTGGATTCTGTTTGCTAGAGTTTGGTTAAGGATTTTTGCATCTATGTTCATCAGTGATATTGGCCTGTAGTTTTCTTTTTTTGTGGCATCTTTGCCTGGTTTTGGAATTAGGGTGATGGTGGCCTCATAGAATGAATTTGGAAGTTTACCTTCTTCTGAAATTTTCTGAAAGAGTTTGAGTAAGATAGGTGTTAGCTCTTCTCTAAATTTTTGGTAGAATTCAGCTGTGAAGCCATCTGGTCCTGTGCTTTTGTTTGCTGGAAGATTTCTGATTACAGTTTTGATTTCCTTGCTTGTGATGGGTTTGTTAAGATCTATTTCTTCCTGGTTCAGTTTTGGAAAGTTATACTTCTCTAAGAACTTGTCCATTTCTTCCAAGTTGTCCATTTTATTGGCATAGAGCCGGTGGTAGTAGTCTCTTATGATCCTTTGTATTTCAGTGTTGTCTGTTGTGATCTCTCCATTTTCATTTCTAATTTTGTTAATTTGGTTCTTTTCCCTTTGTTTCTTAATGATTCTTGCTAATGGTTTGTCAATTTTGTTTATTTTTTCAAAAAACCAGCTTTTAGCTTTGTTGATTTTTGCTATGGTCTCTTTAGTTTCTTTTGCATTTATTTCTGCCCTAAGGAGGTTTCTCTTAAAATGCTGTGTTGCCATGACACCTGGTTTCACCTGAAGCTAACTATTCTCAAACCTTGAGTTAACCAATACATTTTTTCTTATGGAAATGTTTGTCTTAAGCTATGTTAATGTACCCCAGACTCTGTCTTCAAGTTCTGCCAAATGGCTCAGAACCTACTTGACAAACCTGTATGTTATACTCAGATATTGTTCCCCTAATCTATGTAAACGAAACTATTTGTATGGTAATCTGCCCTTCTACAAGATTCAAGTCAATCGTTTTATGGCCTGGGATGAATCATCTGGTGCCAGGATTATCACAAAATGCAATTTATGGATGAGGGGCCTGGTGCCATTCTGAGTTTTAAGACATTCCTTTCTTTTCATTAACAGACTGCTAGTGACTATATAACATCCAGCTGAAGACTAGCAGGGGGGTACTCTTTCTGCCCCCTTCTGATGCCTATGTCAGAAGCTTTCTCTATCTCCTTTATACTTTAATAAAACTTTATTACACAAAAGCTCTGAGCGATCCAGCCTCGTCTCTGGCCCCAGATTGAATTCGTCTCCTCCGGAGGCCAAGAATCCCGGTGTCTTATCGTTCAGCAACAACCTTTCAGCGAGTGATCACACCATCATGGTTATCTGGGTCATGTAGATCTTTTTGTATAGTTATTCTGTGTATTCTTGCCACCTGTTGTTAATATTGAAGAAGGAATTCATAGGGCCTGGACTCCATCTTAGGCCTGTTCATGCTGATCATGCTCGGCCACCTCTCCAATGGACTCTGAACTCTGTGTTTAGTGTCTATGGAAATGACAACAGAAGGATAAGACCCCCTCCGGACAGGGGAATCTTGAAGATCGTATCCAGGTTACTCATCGCCTAAGAGAACACATACACTAATCACCCCTTCCTCCAGACAGGCCATAAATTTTTCTGTACCTGGCTAATTGTTTAACTGTCTGAGCACATGGCACATGAGTGATGGGGTTATTGGGATTGTATTTACCCTTCCTTAGTTTATGTAACTCTCAAGGAATTTGGGGTGGTGGGTTCGGACATGTACACATGGGGTATAAAAGATTTTCACAAATGCTGGTCAGGGTCCTTGGCTAAGAGGAGACTCTGCCTTGGGCCCGCCAGTGTAATAAACTGCACTTCACTATCTGCATTGTCCTTCTGAATGAGTTTGTTTCCCAGAACGCATGGCTACAATATCTTCTGCTTCTGTTAGGTCCATATCATTTCTGTCCTTTACTGTGCCCATCTTTGCATGAAATGTTCCCTTGGTATCTCTAATTTTCTTGAAGAGATCTTTAGTCTTTTCCATTCTATTATTTTCCTCTATTTCTTTGCACTGATCACTGAGGAAACCTTTCTTATCTCTGTTTGCTGTTCTTTGGAATTCTGCATTCAAATGGGTAAGAGGCCTATGCTTTAATAAACTACTACATTTTTTATTAACTGTTTGATCTTGAGTAGGTTACAGTGGTATACACCCTCTCCCCGTGCCCTTGACCAAAAATGTCTGTGTTTAAATCCCAGGGTTTGCAGTTATATTACTTTTTGTGTGGGACAAGACAATTTGCAAGTGTAATTAACATTAGGCTTTTAACATAACGAGATTATTTAGGATAATCTGAATAGATCTAATCCAATCACATGAGCCATAAAAGCAGAGAATTTTTGAAACTGAAAATGTTAAAGAAGAGGCAAAAGGAGTGATCAGAGAGATTTGAAGCTTTAGAAAGCCTCAGCCTAGATTACTTACTCTGAAGATGAGAACAGTAATGCCTGAAGGGAATGCAGGTGGTCTCTAAAAGACCCCTGACATACGTCACTCTCGATGGCACTCTCTAGTTCCATCCACGTCTATACAAATGAGCCAATTTTGTTCCTCTTTATGGTTGAGTAATATTCCTTTGTATATAAGTACCAGGGGAAAGCGGAATTGGGAGGTTGGAATTGACACATTTATGGTATTGATCCATTGTATAACATATGTAACTAATGAGAACACACTGTATACTACAGTGAACTCTACTTAATGCACTGTGATGACCTGAATGGGAAAGAAATCCAAAACGGAGGGGATATGTGTAAATGTACGAATGTTTCATTTTGATGTAGGGTATAAACTACATCGTAAAGCAACTATATGCCAATAAAAAATAAATTTAAAAAAAAGGTTCTTGAATAATAGCCAGCAAGGAAGTGGTTACCTCAGTTCTATTGTTGTTGTTCAATCACTCAGTCATGTCCAACTCTTTGCAACTCATGGACTGCAGCATGCCAGGCTTCCCTGTCCTTCACTATCTCCCAGAGTTTGCTCAAACTCATGTCCATTGAGTTGGTGATGCCATCCAACCATCTCATCCTCTGTCACCCCCTTCTCCTCCTGCCTTCAATCTTTCCCAGTTATCAGGGTCTTTTCCAATGAGTTGGTTCTTTGCATCAAGTGGCTAAAGTATTGGACTTGCAGCTTTAGCATCAATCCTTTCAATGAATATTCAGGGTTGATTTCCTTTAGGATTGACTCTTTGATCTCCTTTGCTGTCCAATGGACTCTCAAGAGTCTTCTCCAGCACCACAGTTTCAAACTGTCAGTTCTTTGGTGCTCAGCCTTATTTATGGTCCAACTCTCAGATCTGTATATGATTACTAGAAAGACCATAGCTTTGACTAGATGGACCTTTGTCTGTTCTATAGCCATGTGGAATTGAATCTGACCAACAGCTGAAGTGAGCGTGGGAGAGGATTTTCTCCTAAAGCCTTCAGATAAGAGTACAGACCAGTTGAAACTTTCATTGTGGTCTGTGAAACTTGGAGCAGAGAAAGCAGCCAAGTCCACTCAGACTTTGACTTACAGAACTGTGAAATGATACATTTATGTTGTATTAAACCACTGCAGTTTTGGTAATTTATTATGCAGCAATAGAAAACAAATACTGTCATTTATCTTTCCTGCCTTGATTATCTCTTTGATAAAATGCCTTACCTTCCAGATCTATTTAATAGTTATGATACAGGTAGAATTTTGTTTAAAACAGAGTCCTGTGATATAACAGCAGAAGAAAAGTACTGTGTCTATAAGCAGCACATCTTCCATTTAACAAGAAAAGAACTATCTCAGCTACCTCTCTAAACCATCCTTTCCTTCGGTAACCTTCAATTCCGTGTCCTGTTATCTAGGCAAAAGAAAAATATGATGAGAACTCGTTTGTAGGAGAGAGATTTTTCTACAGATCCTAGAAGTTGCAAAATAAATTATGTCATGACTATTGTCCAATTATACCTAAGCATGAAAACTTATTATTCTCATTACATTAAATTAAAATTATTTTTTTACATCTTTGAGTAGGATATAGCATGTGTTTTGAATCTATTATATTAATTTCCTTTCACTTGTGGTATAAATTAATTGGATGGTCATTGGGCTCCCTGGAGATGAAGTATATAGCAGGAAATTGAGAAGTAAAAAGAAAAATGATTGTACCTTTTGCTTCCTGGGTATTGGAATAGACTGTGGAGCTGTCTACATCTCCTAATTTAAGGAGGAAAAAAATTCTATTCCTAAATCTCTGTAGAATAAAACTGCCTTTTCTAACCGTAAACTCAAATTCTAATGAATCTTATTGTATCTGTTATTTCTTGTAACATTATTATGCAGCTTTGTGTCTCTTTATTAGAACTTCTCTTTTATTACTTGTACAGCTGTCACACAGATCACATATCTTAATTCCTAGCTCGAAATAATCAGGAGCTTCATTTTGGAGTTGTGATTATTTGGATCACTTTCAATGACCATTATAGACATTTGGATTTACACATACAGTCTGGTCTATTTGGTTTTTAACCAATTAAACATACTTTTTTTTTTTTTGCATTGTTATGATTCTGTCAGCTGCATGAAATATTATTGTGTGCAATGGTTGATATTGTAAAAGAATAATATTGCTTCTTTGGTGTGTGAATGAATTTCATGACAAAATTGATTTTGTTATTTTTGTAATTGCCCAAGTTGCTTTCAGCATCTTCTGCCTTCAAAATTGCAGTCCACAAAAGAGGATTTTTCCATGATGGAAATTTGGCCAGGGTATTCTGCATCAGGCAGTTTGATTATTTTCAAGTGTTCTACTAAAATGCATTTGCATTATCTGTGCTATTGGTGAACCTCATAATTTTTATAAAGTACTGTTTCAAGAGACCTGGACTGGTCCCAGTACCAGTGTTAATTGGCTTGTGATTTTAAAGTATTCACTTAGCCTCTCTGTGTTTGTTTTCTCATCTGGAATACAGAAATGAAAATATCTCCCACATGTATTGGCCTTAAAACTGTAACTGATTTTCTCTGGCAGTGCAAAAGTGGTTCATGCAGTTTATTTCTCTGAAAGAGAGAAGTTGAGGGCAAAATTTGACTGATTTGTACCATGTTTGTCAAACTCGCCCCTTGTCTCTCAAGATCACAATGATGATCTACTGGTCATTACCAGATGTTGTGAATTTCAAAAGGAAAAGAACAGAGCCCATAATCCAATTTCATTCATAGCTCACTATAACCATAAGACAAGTTGGGAAATCTCCATGATTGCAGTTATTGGGCAACGTTCCCCGGGACAACTAGCTTCTTCCTTATAGATTAAAAAAATATACATGCATGTCAATTCAAGGCCACTAAGCAAATGACCAAATGGTATTTTGTGCATAATATTGAGATAGGAAGGGGTAGGACACAACTTTTTAAAAGAATGACATAGCTTTGAGGACATGACATATACTGATTAGAACTGGCTAGGTCCAAGATGGTAGATGAGTCAACTTCCACTAGACCTTGAGCCTCAGTATACACTCATTGTAACACATCAGTTAGCTAAATTACATACCCACAGGTGTTACGACAGTTCCAAAGCTGACCATAAAGGTCAAAAAGTAGATGGTGGTCCAATTCCTGGAAATCCCCACCCCTTCCCCAAAATAGCTGGAATACTCCTCCCACTCATTAGTCTATGAAATTACCCACCCCTATAAAAACTGACAACCCCATACCCTGGTGCCTCTCGTCATCTGAGAGGAACCACACTCAGTCTATGGAGTGTGTATCATCCTGAATAAATGGCTTGTTCTCGAATTCTTTTCTGCATGGAGCCAAGAATCCATACTTGGTAGTCATCCCAGGAACTCACCTGAGGCCTGGAACATGACCATCCTCTCTAGCCCTACCGCTCTTTCCTGCTACATTATAATACTGAATAACAGTGAAATTTTGGGCTTCCCGAGTGGCTCAGTGGTAAAGAATCTGCCTGCAATGGAGGAGATGCAGGTTTGATCCTTGGGTCAGGAAGATCCCCTAGAGAAGAAAATGGCAGCCACTCCAGTATTCTTGCCTGGAAAATCCCATGGACAGGAAAGCAGGAAAGCAGGAAAGCAGGTGGACTATGGAGGGTTGCAAAAGTGTCTGACACGACTTAGTGATTAAACAACAAAATAGTGAAATTTAAGGAAAGAAATGCAACCATGTATCTAATGAACTTCTTAGAAATGATAATATCAGAATACTAATGTTCACTGATGTGATTCTTAAGAAGCAAGGAATTTGTTTTCCAGTCATTTTGTTTATAAAGGAGCAAAGATGCCTGGTATAAATAAAGATACATTACGCAAAAATTTTCAGGAACTGCTGTGTAAGAAACCCAGTACTCTGCTGTGCAATATTGGGACACAGGAATGAAAGATTTAGCTGGCAACTGGACTGGAGGGCAAGATTTGTTAAGAGTATTTCATACTGAAAAACAAGTAGAAAACAATGTGATATCATGCATAATGCTGTGCTTGATGACCTAGCATTTTAGCATAGAGGTTACTTATAGCTTCCATAAGAAGCTGGTTTTAACTGACTCTCCTAATATTATCTACCTGTCTCTACTACATGCCCTACACACTCCAGTCACCATTCCCTACATGAGAATTTTATGGTTTTTTGAGTTTGTCATTATCTATCTTTAAATGAAATACACTTCTTTGATTGGTAAAGTTCTACTTTCACTCAAGACTCATCTCTTTCATTTCTCTTCTCTGTTAATTATGTATCCATTTTGTGTTATTTTCTCCATTCTATTTTAGTACTTAGAATGCTCAGATTTATTTAAGTCAAGCACAGGTATAACAGCTTAATGTTCTCTATACTGCCACACACCCAGCAGAATGTTTGACTCATAGTTGATGTTTAATAAACAGTTGTTATTCTATTTGAATAAACATTTTTTCATCTATTCAACTTATACTTACATAAGTTTAGAAAGATAAGAAGGAAATGTGCATATCTACTTGAGGGGTTTTGGATTTCTGCTACAGAAATGGGGATCCACAATAGGTTTTTGAGTAGACTGGAATAATGAAAGCATTTTTGTAGAGAGATCATTCTCTAGGTGATACAAATCAACAGAAGGAAGGAGATGATCTATAAGGAGCTAAAGACACAATAGTAAGATAGGTCATAATCTTACTAGCAATTACCTAGCAATTTAATGGAATATATATAGTGGTAGTTGCTCAGTTGTGTCTGACTCTTTGAGACCACATGGACTGCAGCCCACCAGGCTCCTCTGTCCCTGGAATTCTCCAGGCAGGAATACTGGAATGGGTTGCCATTTCCTTCTCCAGGCATTCTTGTACAGGTCTCACCCAACTTCCTCCCTTAAGAACATTTTATTTTCTTAATGAATTTGGCAAGGCTAAGAAACAAATATCAGCACATTGTTACTAACAAAATTTCATACTTAATTTGTATTTCACTAGTTTTGCCATTAATGTCCTCTTTGTTTTCAAGGATCCAAAGCAGGGTGTTACTGTGCAGTTGATGTTAACATGCATCACTTAATTAATGTAATGTTTGCCAGGTTTATTTATAAAGTTATTATTTTTCCTTTCCCCTTTCTATTCTTTAGGAGTAAGCCATTAATTCCAGCCTATCCTAAGGGGGTTGAGTGAGGAATAAAATCTAGTTCCTTGAGGGGGAAGCATCTACATATATTGTTTGAAATATTTTTGTAAGAAACATTTTCTTCACTCCCCAATGTATTTATGTATTTAATAATGTGTTACTTTCACTATGTATGCATGTGTATTTATTTCATAGTTTGAATTATAATCCAATCATACTTGATTTATTTTGTTATTTAAATTGTTCCAGACTTGGCCATTGGGAGCTTTTTCAGTTGTTTCCAGTATCCTTTTGACATATCCTTATCATTGGGAATTTTTCTTGGAGAAGGGGAGCACTTTTATAATTTCTGGCCCTATGAGAAGCTCTATGCTTATTTTGTATATTCCTTACTCCAGCCCTAGTATCAGCCACTTCTCCAAGGAGCCCTGGTGCCTGGCTCTACTTGTTGCTGCTGGAGTGTCACTCTTTTCTAGGCCCTTTCAGGGGACAGAGCAAGAAAATACACATATGTATAATAAATTATGTATATAAACATCATTAATACCCCTAATGTACATGGATATCATTAAATATTTCTTTATGTACTGAGTTTAGACATCATGGAGATGTCTCCAACTCTAATCCAGTATCACATGGTTCATTCTAGTCTTCTTCTTTTGCTTATCTGTAACTCCAACACTAAGATACCTGGCTGTCACTATTTACCATACATTTAGTTACTTACTCAGTAGCAACATACACAGAAAACAGTTTCAGAATTGTTAACATGTGTCCTCACGTGAAACAAATTTACCAACTAGAGTTTATGAACATTTCCATTTGTCTTCAGTTTACAGGTTCCACTCAAAATATTCTTTTTCAAAATTGCTTAAGTCAGTTCATTTCCCCACCTTTTTCATTGTCATTATATTATATATTTGCAGTAGAGATAGATTTTTTTGTCACAGTCTACATTCTGTCCTGAGATACCTCAACATCCTGACTAATTTTGATTTTTAGTTTACATACATTAAAGTTGACTCTGTAATATAGTGTCCTATCAGTTCAGTTCATTTGCTCAGGTGTGTCTGACTTTTTGTGTGTCTGACTGTATGTCTTTGCATATTTCATGACTAAGTAAGTGAGTATAAACATAGGAATAACTGAGATCCATATGATGAAGACCTGGTGATTAATAACCAATCTGTTAAATACAGATAGCTGTACTACTCAGATGGCAAAGCTGTAGTCATTAGTTTTATTGTGTGAATCCTAAGATTATGGTTTTAATATATTTTTTAAACTTATTATTACAATCATTAGCAAAAATTAAAATGAGTCTTTAAGAGCCTGAGCTTCAAGAATTATTTTTCTAGCTTTTCCTTGGGGTCATATGTATTTCTGGTTGCCTATGATGTTCACATAAAGTACACAATTTTTTTTTCCCAAAATGTCAGTCTAGCACATATAAGAAGAATAAAAATTGATAGAGTTGAGCACAAAAGTAGCTTTAAAAAAGTAAATATCAAGTATTAAAATATCTATGATGAAGAGCTTTATAATACCATAAGTAAAGTTCTATTTCCCCAAAGCAATGAATCTGTAATAACAAATTAGCTTAGAGATTATTTTATTTTTGGTAATTAAAGAGCAGAATTTCCCTGATCCTATATATATATATTTTAAAGCTTCCAAATAAATTATATCAAAATACCATTAGATTTAAATATCATGTGTTAATAGTGAGATATGGGAAGTAATATATCTTCTCCTTCTTGGTAGTACTGATAAAATCTTTCCAGTTTAAAAGACCATGGTCAGTAAATGTACAACTGCACAGAAGGTGTGCATATGGAAATTTATATTGTACAAAGTGAAGTAATATACATAATTCAACTACCACAATAATAGCTAAATTTTACTGAACACTTCTTTAAGAAGTGCTTTAAGTAGTCTACCAGACAATGCTCTAAGTAGTCTACATCCATTATTTAATTCCATCTTTATAATCTTATGAAGAATGTATTTGTAGTCTATTTTTGAGATGAAAAATGACCAAGAAATTAAAAGCCTTACTCAAGTTCACACAGTAAACTGGAAAGATAAGATCTAAATCCACAGAGTCTGACTCTAGAACCTGTGCTTTTTACCATGTGTGAGACAACAGAACTCAGATTGCAAATGCTCATGTTTTCCAGTTTGAAGATGCTGAATTAAGTTCACATATGCAAAAGTCATCTGCCACAAATTTCAATAATACACACTATGTTTAATTAAATGTTTGGCATTCCATGGAGCACTATAGGTAAAATAGTGAATAAAAATATTTACATTACCTACCAGTGAAAATACAATTATGATAGCTTGAAAAGTATGGTAATAATGAGGATGGAGGGAAATGAATGAAACTGAGAAATATTTGGGAGATAGCACAGCTGGGAATTGATGAAGAATTAGATAGCTGTGTTAAAGAAAAAGGAGAAGTTACACTGAGAACAAAGAATAAATTCATTGATGAAGTTGGGGATAAATCAATAAAGCTGATTTTGAAGTGGATATAGGGTATCAAAATGGATAACTAGTACAGGACTGGAAATTCAAGTCTAGATCTTAGGAGAAAGCCCTGGAGGAAAGATACTAGAAAGAAGAGGCATAAGAATGGTATATGAAACCCTGGAAGTTTATGAGGCTACTTTAATACAGGGCGATGAGAAGAGATTGAGGAACATAAACATTTACGAGGTAGGCAGAAGAAATGATCCAGATCTTTAGGTATAACTGTCCTAAAGACATTTCATGTTTAGATATTTTATAGGCATCTGAAACAAAATATGTAGTTTCCACTCATGATATAGGATACTAGTTTATTTTGCACCAATCCTCTTGCTGAGAACACAAGGAAAAGCTAGATAAATGTACGTGAAGACCTTGGAAATCTATAAACACAGGATGGACTTGTGGGACCAGTATCCCAGAGAAAAAATATCAAGAGAAGACGTAAAATTTGGTGCAATTTTTCCCTGAGAAATCCACATGTAGAATTTTCAAGTAATCTCATGTGGCTGAGGAAATTTATTGAAGTTCAAGGCCCCAAGAAGAGGATGAGCTCTGATAAGCACTGCAAGCTTTCATTTAGTACATCTTAAGGCACACTGGTGAAATAAAAATAGATTAGCTCTTACAAGTACTAAAGCATAGCTTTGAATCAGTACACTTCATGACTGGAGTAAGATAATCTCTCCCTAATGTAAATAACTTGTAAAATGAACACTAAATTTTCTTTGAAGGAAGGTAATGTTGTTCAGATTCTAAATTTCTATTTTCTTTTTTTTTTTTTTTTAATTTACAATGTCCGACATTCAATCAAATCTAGTCAGTTAAGAATTAAGCAGATACTGGTATGCCATATGGCAACCTATGAGAATGCCTTGCCATGAAAATCATAAAAAAGGAACATGAATCAAAGCAAATTTGGATCTGAAAAGAACTTGGTCAAAATTGGCCCAAGGGCTGTAGTTTACCAACCTATGATTCACACAAAATATAGAGGACGGGGGAAAATAGTAATTCTATACCACACAGAAGCAATCTGCAAAAACTAGCCTGTGGAAAACTATCCAAAACAAATAACCAAGTTTCTTTATTTTTTAAATAAATAAGTTGCATGAAAAAATACTGAAACTATATTAAAACCATTTAAAATACACATCCATGTGTCTATTAGTGGCTTTAATTTTAGCTTTTAATGGTAAAATTATATATTTATCATAAAAAGTCTTTGAATACTGACTAGATATTTTATGATATAAAGTAATTACAGTTTGTACTTAGGTATAATAATCATACTCTGATTGCTTTCTACAGTATCCTAATATTTTAGAGATATATTCTGAAATATGTATTAAAAAATAATGTAATATCTGTGATTTGCTTCACAATAATATAAGGGAAGTGGGTGGGCCAGATAGGCTATGTGATAATGATCACTGGGGACTGTTGATGAATAAATTAGATTAATTATATTTTTCTCTCTGCCTTACATATGTTTAAATTTTTCATAATCTGAATGGAGTGAACCTAATATATATATTAAGTATATATATATATATATATATATATATAGACAGTAGAAAGAGACCAACAAAGAGACTAAGATTTTGGTATAATTAAATGGAGATATTTCCATGATTCTCATGAAAATTTTCAAAATAAGAATTAAAAATATAAAATATTATCAGGGATAATACTAAACATACTATAGGATAGTATGTATAAAAATTAGTAGAATGATTTTAGACTTGAAAAACAACTAAAATTGGAAGTCAGAAGATTAGATTTCTGTTTCTGTCCAAGACTGAATTTCAGAAACTAGATTTACCCTCTTCCTTAAAAAACTTTAAAAACAGAATATATAAAGTAATATGTTTTAGACATTTGATATCTGGTAGGACAGGAAAGTGCTCTCAGGGAAATGGAAAACAAACAAGTGAGCCCTGAGACTGTGCCAGTTTAAGTGAAGGAAAGAGTGTTCAGGCTATAGTACATGGAGAGGAAAACTCAAAATGAGGATAAATTGATCCCCACAACACTATGGATGAATCTCAAAATAATACTGAGTAAAAGAATATAAAAAACCAAAATACATAATTGATTATTCTCTTTATGTATAATTCTAGAAAATGTAAACATGATCGAAATCATATCAGCGATTGAAAATAGAGATAGGGTTTGAAGTAAGAATTATGAAGGAGTATAAGAAATCTTGGGAAAGTTAATATATCCATTATTGTGGTTGTGGTAACAAATTCTTGAGTGTATGATTAATAGGTAATCAGACATTATAAACTATATAGTTTAAATACATGCAAGTCAGTTGTGTTAATGATAAATCATAACAGCTGTTAAAAAGAGGGGTTGATATAACTAGGGCATATTAGATATAGTGGAAGAAGGAATATGTGAACTAGCAGGTAGATCAGAATAAAATATCCAAACTGAAGTATAGAGGGAAAAGAGTTTAGATAATATAAAACAATATTCAAGTCATATGGTATATCAGCCTTGTTGTTGTTCAGTCGCTAAGTCATGTCCTGACTCTTTGTGACCCCATGGATGGCAGCACACCAGGCTTCCCTGTCCTTCACTATCTCCCACAGTTTGCTCAAATTCAAGTCCATTGAGTCAGTGATGCTATCTAACCATCTTATCCTCTGCCATCCCCTTCTCCTTTTGCCTTCAATCTTTCCAGCATCAGGATCTTTTCCAGGTGAATTGGCTCTTTGCATCAGGTGGCCAAAGTATTCAGAGCTTCAGCATCAGTCCTTCCAATGAATATTCAGGACTGATTTCCTTTAAGATTGACTGGTTTGATCTCTTTGCAGTCCAAGGGACTCTCAAGAATCTTCTCCAGCACCACAACTGGAATGTATAAATTCTTCAGCACTCAGCCTTCTTTATGGTCCAACTCTCACATCCATACATGACTACTAGAAAAACCATAGCTTTGACTATATGAACCTTTGTTGGCAAAATGATGTCTTTGCTTTTTAATATGCTGTCTAGGTTTGTCACAGCTTTCCTTCCAAGGAGCGTCTAAAAATTTCATGGCCGTAGCCACTGTCTGCATTGATTTTGGAGCACAAGAAAATAAAATCTGTCACTGTTTCCAGTTTCCCCCCATGTATCTGCCATGAAATGATGAGAATGGATACCATGATCTTAGATTTCTGAATGGTGAGTTTTAAGCTAGCTTTTTCACTCTCCTCTTTCACCTTCATCAAGAGGCTCTTTTATTCCTCTTTACTTTCTGCTATACAGACACACACACGGGTCTAATGTTTAATACGGTGGGCCAGAAGCACAAGAAAGAATGGCATAGAAGAAATATTTGAAGTATAATAAACAAAATTTTTTCCAAAACTCTCAGAAGTCATAATTTCAAGAAACTCTATATCCCTTAATGAGGATAAATTCAATTAGAATCACATTAAAGAATATCATAGTAATAATATAAATAAACCGCTATAGTAATAATACTAAAAGGTAAAAATGAAGAGAATATTTTTAATGAAACCATATAAAAAGTTAAACATATTATCATAAAAGGAGCAACACTCTTAAAAGTTGAATCTTAAACAGAAGATTGAGGGCAGGAGAAGGAGGTGACAGAGGATGAGATGGTTGAATGGCTTCACCTACTCAGTTTGAGCAAACTATGAGAGATAGTGAAGGATAGGGAAGTCCTGGTCCAGGACTGCCTGCTGCAGTCCATGGGGTTACAAATAGTTGGACACAACTTAGCAGCTGAACAACAGTAGCAAACCATCATCCCAACTCATCCCCTTGCCTTCATTGTTTGCTGTTCCCAAAAACTTTTCCTAGGGTGTAGTCAAAATTGATTATCTAAAGCACAGTCACAAAACTGATCATATAACTTCCCTGTTGATAAACCATTTATTCTATTCCCACCTTTTTTCAAGATAAAGCCCATTGCCTATAACGTAACTCATTAAATGCTTAGTAATCAGGCTCATGATTACTTCTCCTGACTCTTCTCTTTGCTTTGCTATTTATCCCCTCTTACCACACAGTGCTTGCAAAATACGCTCCATCTCTACTAAGTAATTTGCACTACTAGAATATGCCATGCTTTTTCTTTCCATTACTAAAATATGCTTTTGGCTAGTCAAGACTCCAGAGTTCTGTGCAGAAAGCCTTCAGGGGCAGCAATGTTGTTGGAAGATGATGCTAAAAAATGTTAAAGCAACATTTCCATAACAAATGAACCATTTTGCCTGTGTGCTTTGAAGCTTGGTGGTGATGCTAATAGAGATTATGAGGAGCTAATGATTACCTCCCCTTGTCCTCAATTTGCCCTTGATCTTTGTACTTTATGTAATTTATTCATTCTAAACCATCTCTCTCCCTTTCTTCCACCCAGTCATCAGATCATTCTTCTAGTTAAGGTATTACTTCCTCTTTAGTGTAAATCTAGCACTGTTGACTTGGTTCTATCACAGCACATATTAGGATTGGCAGAGGATAGTCTCTAACAGTCGTTATCTTGCTCTTCTCCCATTGTGAGAGTTGTAGGTTAATTGTTGAATTCATAAACTTAATAGCTGAGAACACAGAGGAAGGCTTGGAGCCTCAGATTTGTGTATATCTGTGTATATTTGTGTATATTTGTGTAAGTGAACATAGAAAGAGATAAATGGAGGAAGAATGTGGGTAAGTACAGAGAGAAAAAAGGTGAAAACTGCAACATGAGGCTGGAAAAGTAGACAGTCCAAGATCTACTTGTCCAAGTAGGCAATCCAAGATCTACAGTCCAAGACAGCCTTACTGGCTTTCATAGGGAGTTTAGTTTTTCCTTTCAGTGGAATGAGATGTTGATGAAGGATTCTTTTTAATCATGAGAAAATCTCTAAGATATATTACATTTAAAAAATCAAAGTGCAGAACACAGTGTACAGAGGCTAATATTTACTTTAAAATGAGATATAGATATTTATAAATAGAATTTTTTAAAAAATATATAATAAACTGATAGTGTGTATTTTCTTGGGCAATAAGGACTTATAGCCTGGGATGGTAGCTATATCCTTTTATATTAATTGTGTTTTTGTTCAAGTACATGATCACTTTAGGAAATAAACTTTTAATTGATCATGAATTTCGTTATCAGACAAAAATAAGTTATAATCTTGACCTGCTTACTCACTGTGTGACATTGGACAAGTGACTTGATCTCTCTGAAATTCAGTTTCCCCTGTGTAAATGAGGATGACAATCATGAATGCATATGGTTTAAGAATCAAATACATTAATGAGAAGTTCTTAAGACAGAGCCTGACACATAATAAATATTCACTATATTTTACCTATTTCTATTACTGTTGCCTCCATGTCAAAGTGACTTTAAACCACACAGATCAGCAGAGCACAGTAAAGAACTTGAGCTGTATAGTTTAGAACTGAGTTCAAAATCTGTTCCAGTTACATTGTGTGACATTTATCAGGTCACTTCCCCTTTCCACACCTCTACTTCCTTACTGTAAATATGGATAGCTAGAGTGGAGAGCCAGGGTGGTTTTGAGACCTGTGCCAGTCAATAATGATGACAACTCCTACTCTGTGGGTACTTTCTATCTGCCAGGTTATATTAAGTGCTTACAGATACTGGTTAATATTATAACTCCTATTAGTGTTATTATTATTGATGGAAACGTGGGGAGGGAGAGAACATGAACAGCAATAATTTAGATGATTACCAATTAGATGATAATAATAACTTAAATGATCACCAATTTTTTTAGATTACCAAGTTTTCCATAATTTAGATGATTACCAAGTTCTTTCCACAAGAAAGCACAAAGACATAATAGTTTATTTTTAAAATTTCAATATATTTTAACTCCCCTCTCCAAGTCTCCCTGTTACCAAGCTGTAGCCATTGCAAGGTCAGTCAGGCTACATGGTCCAGTGTGCCACCCACAAATATCAATGTGTCTGTGGTCCAGATAAAAGGACCCAAATCAGGAAAGTGTTTCCTCATGATGCTTATCCACATGATGTTCATCATCTATACCTGATACTCAACATGAACAATGAAATACTATAAGACTGCCATCTTGTCACCACAAAAAGAGACATATCAGAAAGGTCTGCCTGTGATTTTGCAGATGACACAGATACACTCTAGATTAATGAGGCAAATATCCTTCCGAATTTGCTTTTTCTTTGACTAGACTTTACTTTTGGGGACCAGAGAAAAGTCAAAATACATAGTGCTCTTGAGGAAAGATATATATACACTCCAGTGAGGTGTCATTGCTTGTCCTTGAACAACTTGAACATGCTTGACAGCATTATCTCCTAGAAGTGGTCCTTGATCTTGCCTCTGCCCAGGCCTCCAATGATGAAAGCTTTCCTTTCATCTTTCATCTTTCCTGCTCATCTCTTTCAGATGAGAGTCTAGAGAAATCTACCAGTTTCCCCTAGATTATAGCACAGATTATCTTTGTCTGGATGACAGATTGTACCAGCTAGCTGCATTGTACCAGCTAACCAGTGGTTTGAACAGCACATGGCCTCCTAAAATGGCAGGTCTCAATAGCATGCTCCTCGCCATGTCATTCAGATATATAAAGATAGATTGGACCAGTACATTATGAATTTCCACTGATTTCTCTGAACATAAGAGGGACCTGATACCAACATAGTTGCTAGAATCCATTGCCCTTTCTCAGCAGGTTGTGGGGCCAATTCATGAAGCCATGAAAACTGTGGGCTTTCTGATTCAGTTCTGGGCTCAGTCTCAAGCCCAGATGGTATCATCTAAGCAAATGAAGCAACCTCATGTGTCCAGCTGATCTACTATGTATGATACCATTCATAATCATCTGCAAGCTCAGAGTCATAAAGAAAAATGTGCCAAAGTGGCAGCTGAAGCTTATCTAGGCTCTGGAGTGGCTATACTCAGCTACCAACCTCAGGATGCAGTTCTAGCTGTTGCTACACCTCTATTCATCTTAACTTCCAGAAAGTACAAGGTAGGAGAAAACTTTAGCCACTACCATGTTGGTTACATGATTAGTAATGTTCAGGGCTTTAAAGATAGGGTTGCTACACAATTCAAAACGATTTAAAAAAAAATCACTGTGTGCATTGTGGATGTAGTGTTGTGGAGGAGAATGAAGGCAGCAAAAACAGTTGTATTACAGTAATCTAGGCCATAGTAGTAACGGCTTGGATAACTACAGAAGTGAAAGCAAGTAGTCTTTACATTTGCATGTAAAATTTTATTTTAATGAAGATTTGAGAAAACATCACATTTGATGTTCCAAATGACAAATACATCAAAAGCATTCCATTATGACTGGAGTGGTCAGGCACCGATTAATGTGAAATACTTGCTCTGGTCTTAAAATGAAATAGTCTCTGATTGAGAGGAGGGATGTGACCAGGAAAGAAGAATTAACAAATGTATGGTAATATAAAATTTTAAAAGGGTGCCTCAGTTCAGTCGTGTCCGACTCTCTGCGACCCTTAGGGAGCAGTAAATGGAACAATTTAGAGTAGACAAATTTTTTTTTAAGGGTAGGGTGAAAGTTAATGTCAGTAAAATAAATTTGTGTCAAATTGTGAAAGTTTTTGCACATATGGATAGGTGATTTAATTTTATCTTTTGGGCAATGGGAAACTAACAGTCCTATTGAACAGGAAATTAAATCAAAGTGGTAGTTTAGGTGGATTAATCTAGCAGTGGTGAGCAGGAGTGATGCGGAAAGCATCTGGAGGCAAGGAGATCAATCAGTGAGTTACCACAATATTCCAGGCACAACTGCCTAGTCGTGAAACCAATCCATTCCATTCATCGCCAATAAATAGTTGGATAATAAATGAGATATTCTTTTGAATTAGCCATATGACAATGAAAATAGGAAAATTCTGCTATGAAAGTCTTAAAGGACTTGGGAAAGGTAGTAACATTTGTGAGCTTTTATTAACTCTTTTATGTATTTTATCATTGTTAAGAGGAATATATGAGGCAAATCATGTTAAATGTATAGCAAAGTGCCTAAAACATATCTTCTCAAAGGCTGATTCTTTTGTTTCTTCTTTAATTGCTATTTAGATAATGATCTAAGACTAAAGTTAGGCATCAAAGCCTGATTTGAAAACTTCACATGTACGACATTTACTGAGAAGCAAACTATGCTAATTATTATAATAGTAGCCCAATTAATAAAAATAAATAATTCCGACAAAAGGTATTTTGAGGGAGGAAGATTGGTTAGATTTTTGATATACCATCCTATTCAAGTGCAAGATTATTGCCTGTGGTCAGAATTGCTGAATTAGATTGAGAGACTTCCCCAGAGGCAGGAGCTGAAGACTTGATACTAGATAAAGTTACCAAAGAAGAGGTTAAATAGACAGGTCAGAGAAGAATTTTCACCCCTGGCCAGTTGGCAACCTTTTTTCTAACAGTTGCTAATTTTCTATAATTTTGGACAGATGCCACAGTAAGGGATTATATAGTCAGTCTATTTTCCTTGAGCAACTATTCTTTGTTAGATATTCTGTTAAGCATTTTATCTTCATTGTCACATGTAATTGTTCCAATGACCTTCAAATAGATTTGAATAATCCTCTTTGTATATGTGAGAAAGACATGATTCAGAGATGTTTAATGATTTATGAAAGGACATTCAATTCATGGAATCAGGAATTCAATACAAATCTAACTGTCTATGTTTATTGGGCCTAAATTTGTTAAAAATATTTTGTTTACTAATTCGCTGTACTTTTTCTATCAAAACATTCATATTTACATATGAACCTTAGAACCTTAGAGTGTATAAAAATGAACCTTAGAGTGTATAAAAATCAACTGATCAGACACACCTGGGTTTGAATCTTGCCTCTATCACTGCATGTGTAAGCTTGAGCAATGACTGACACTGAGAAGGATTCTGTGGGGCCCCCTGTTTCTTGTTTGTAAGAAAAATGTTTCAGCCTCCTAGACCTTCCCTGGGTTCCAAAAGGGCAGATTCAAACAGTTAATGATTAGAACAATAGAGGCATAAGACTTCTATTAATAATTCCTCCTAAAGGGCTATACTTAAAAATCTGGTACACATTTCTGAGTTCTTCTACAGGAGCTAAGGCCCCCACCTAGTGGAGGATGTCAACTTCAGGCTGAGCACAAGCACATGGATCCCAGACTAGTAGAACCAGAAGACTGATGATTGGGATTCCTGGAACAGCATCCTGTTACCTCACCACCAACCAACCAGAAGAAAGACACACCCTGCAGCCCTCACCTGATTTGCCTTAAAAAACTCTTCTCGGAAACCCTTCAGGGAGTTCAGGTCTCAGGAGCACAAGGCGATAATTCTCCTTACCTGGCCCTTGCAATAAACCGTCCCCTGCTCTGAACTGATTTTTTTTTTTTTTTTAGTTCATATGGCTTCGTTCTGCATCAGCCACATGAACTGAAGTTGGACAACATAACCTTCTTGAATCCCCGTTTCCTCACATGTAAAAATTAGACAATTAATGCAAAAATCTAGTTGTATTTAGCATATTCCTAATGATATATTATACTAGTTTCCTCCATCTCTCATTTACTCTTTCATCATTAAATTTTTCACATCTAGATAAAAATGAGACCTCATCCTACTGAAAAAGTTTCTCTCCCAGGGCATATTCTATCTTGTAAGTAGATACACATTTTAATGCATTTGTCACTTGGAATGTCAACTGTTATACTCTCTCAAATCATCATTAAAATAACTGTGTGTGTGTGTGTGCATGTGTATATATGTATATAATGACCAGCTTTTGGAAGAATTCTGCCATTTCTATTATCTTGCTCTAAAATACTAGAATTCATCATTTGACAAATTAAGCATTATTCTTTCAGTTCTTTCTCAGGACTACAAGCACACAACTCTTTCCATGTGTTGCAGGATGGGGGATCCCTTCCACGGCCTGAAACTGGTCTAACATTTGGAAATGAATTGTCCGAGGAGACACATGTACTGACAAAGCAAGAGATTTTATTGGGAAAGGGCACCTGGGTGGAGAGCAGTAGGGTAAGGGAACCCAGGAGAACAGCTCTGCCACGTCTCAGGTTTTATGGTGATGGGATTAGTTTCTGGGTTGTCTTTAGCCAATCATTCTGACTCAGAGTCCTTCCTGGTGGTGCACACCTTGTTCAGCCAAGATGGATGCCAGAGAGAAGGATTCTGGGAGGTGGTTGGACCTGTGTGTCTCCTTTTGACCTTTCCTGAACTCTTCCAGTTGGTGGTGGCTTATTAGTTCTGTGTTCCTTACCAGGACCTCCTGTCATAAAACAACTCATGCAAATGGTTACTATGGTGCCTGGCCAGGGTGGGTGGTTTCAGTCAGTGTGCTTCCCCTAACACAAGTACTGATCAAGTATAAATCCATCATAGAATTGGATACAATTTCAAAACTGCTTTGTAAATTAATAGGCCTGGAATATGACTCTAAGGGTATGCAGGTCAGCAAATTGTAGCAATATTGGAGGCTTAAAGCACTGCTAGGCTATATGTTTGAACTGTTACACATCTTCTTAAAAATTGCTTTCTTTTGTGAATATGAATTATAACATATACAAAAATAGAGCTAGACCAATTAAAAAAAAAAAAAAAAACCTCAAAATTATTAGCAAGAGGTGACTTGTCTCTACTTGCCACATCCATTCTTCCCTTTAACTACATGTGATTTTTCTCTACCCTTCTATGGATGCTTACCCACCTGAAATGGGGCATCAGTGCTGGTACTGAGCAGAAAGCAAGCTAGAAATAGAATGTTTGCTGCTGTTGTGACTTACTAACATCTGAGTCTCAGGCCATTTTTAATATAAATCCTCTGCATATATTTCCTTTATACACCATTATGAGTACTCTGAAATTTAAATTATCGAATACCTACACATTTTTCCCTGCCTTGATTCACTTAACTGGGCTTGTCATTTTACCCCTGTCTGATTCTTACTTTGGCATGGACTTGTCCTCCTTTCCTGTCACTTAACTCTTAGTCCAATGCTTTCTATGAATTTTGTTGTTAGAGGTCCAAGATCCCTTTATATAACTTTATTTTCATAAATTCTCCTACTTAGCATTTTTCACACATGAGGTGTCTAAATTGCTTAGATCTACTTCCCAGTATCCTCTACTCAATCTCAACATCAATGTGCAAGGTCCCCCTCTTCAAACATTTCCTATGATCTGCCTTCATCAAAACTAACCTATATCCATATCTATTTTTTCAGGGCCCAATCCCTAGTAATCCAATAAATAAAATCCAGTTTAGGTATTAATGATTGATTGTAAGCTGAGGGACAATTCCTAGCAAGAAATAAAATTTTATTTTTCCTTGGCTTTTCATGCTTTAACTCCAAATAAGTATGACTGGTAAGACAGCTATATTGTGGGTTGGGATTGTCTCTTTGAAACATCCTTCAAATCATGCTGTTGATATTGCAGCTACTAAATTTCTATATTGTTTTTGAAGAATTACCATCTGAGAATGTATATTTTATAGAGTTAAAGACTCCAGCACACATTTACACGTCATCTTGAAATGTGTTTGACATTGAATGCATATTGGATATAATTTTCTCTGTACAGTTCAGTTATAGTTCCCAAATGCAATTATCATGTTTGAATGGAGTTTGTTTCTCAAAGATGAAAACTTCATATTGTGAAAGGAAATCAATGCAATATAAAGTCAAGCAAAAAGATAAAAAAGGATTGAGGCCCTGTCACAGATAGAGAATGAAAAAAGAGTCTTTGTCAAGGTTTAGTAGACCCTAGTGCAACCTTGTAAATTAGAAACAAAAAAAAAAAACAAAAAAACTTGGAACTATTAGTTTTAGCAGCTTAAAGATACGCAAAAACATGGCCAAATCTTCAACCCATACACTCTGCTTCCATGTCACAATCCAAGCCCTCTCAACATTCCCCACAAAGATGATGGAATCAGGGTTCTATGTGCACTGAATACACCTTAGTAACACATTCTCCTAAAAACCCAAAAATATTATAATAGAATCCTTTCAAATGAGCTCATTTCTTATATTCTCTGGCTTAGCAGTAAAGAACCCAGCTGCAGTGCAGGAGACCTGGGTTCGATCCCTGGGTCAGAAAGATCCCCTGGAGAAGGAAATGGCAACACACATCAGTATACTTTTTTAATTATTTTAATTGGAGGCTAATTACTTTACAATATTGTGGTGGCTTTTGCCATACATTAACATGAATCAGCCATAGGTGTACATGTGTTCCCCATCCTGAACCCCCCTCCCCATCCCATCACTCAGGGTCATCCCTGAGCATGGGGATGCTCAGTGGACCAGCCCTGAGCATACTGTCTCATTGCATTGAACCTGGACTGGTGATCTATTTTACATATGGTAATATACATGTTTCAATGCTGTTCTCTCAAATCATCCCACCTTCACCTTCTCCCACAGAGTCCAAAAGTCTGTTCTTTACATCTCTGTCTCTTTTGCTATCTTGCATATAGGGTCATTGTTACCATCTTTCTAAATTCCATATATATGTGTTAATATACTGTATTACTGTTTTTCTTTCCGACTTAATTCACTCTGGATAACAGGCTCCAGTTTCATCCACCTCATTAGAACTGATTCAAATGCATTCTTTTTAATGGCTGAGTCATATTCCCTTGTGTATATGTAGCACAGCTTTCTTATCCATTCGTCTGCCGATAGACATCTAGGTTTCTTTCATGCCCTGCCTATTGTAAACAGCATTGCAATGAACATTGGGGTACACGTGTCTCTTTCAATTCTGGTTTCCTCGGTGTGTATGCCCAGCAGTGGGATTGCTGGGTCGTATGGCAGTTCTATTTCCAGTTTTTTAAGAAATCTCCACACTGTTCTCCATGGTGGCTGTACTAGTTTGCATTCCCACCAACAGTGTAAGAGGGTTCTCTTTTCTCCACACCCTCTCCAGCATTTATTGTTTGTAGACATTTTGATAGCAGCCATTCTGACTGCGTGAGATGGTACCTCATTGTGGTTTTGATTTGCATTTCTCTGATAATGAGTGATGTTGAACATCTTTTCATGTGTTCATTAGCCATCTGTATGCCTCCTTTAAGAAATGTCTGTTTAGTCCTTTGGCTCATTTTTTGATTGGGTCATTTATTTTTCTGGAATTCAGCTGCAGGAGCTGCTTGTATAGTTTTTAGATCAATTCTTTGTCAGTTACTTTCTTTGCTATTACTTTCTCCCATTCTGAAGGCTGTCTTTTCACCTTGCTTATAGTTTCCTTTGTTGTGCAAAAGCTTATTAAGTCTAATTAGGTCCCATTTGTTTTTTTTTTTGCTTTATTTTCAATATTCTGGGAGGTGGGTCATAGAGGATCCTGCTATGGTTTACATCAGACAGTGTTTTGCTTATGTTTTCCTCTAGGAGTTTTATAGTTTCTGGTCTTACATTTAGATCTTTAATCCATTTTTAGTTTATTTCTGTGGATGCTGTTAGAAAGTTTTCTAGTTTCATTCTTTTGCAAGTGGTTGACCAGTTTTCCCAGAGCTACTTGTTAAAGAGATTGTCTTTTTTCTACTGTATATTCTTGCCTCCTTTGTCAAAGATAAGGTGTCCATAGGTGTGTGGATTTATCTCTGGGCTTTCTATTTTGTTCCATTGATCTGTACTTCTCTCTTTGTGCCAGTACCATACTGTCTTCAGGACTGTAGCTTTGTAGTATAGCCCAGCAGGTTTTTTCCTCCAGTTCCATTCTTCTTTCTCAAGATTGCTTTGGCTATTCAAGGTTTGTTTTTTTTTTTTTTTTTTTTTTTTTTTTTTGTATTTCCATACAAATTGTGAAGTTATTTGTTCTAATTCTTTGAAAAATATCACTTGATAGGGATTGCATTGAATCTATAGATTGCATTGCATTGAATCTATAGATTGCTTTGGGTAGTATACTCATTTTCACTATATTGATTCTTCTGATCCATGAACATGGTACATTTCTCCATCTGTTTGTGTCATCTTTGATTTCTTTCACCAGTGTTTTATGGTTTTCTATATATAGGTCTTTTGCTTATTTAGGTAGTTTTATTCCTAAGTATTTTATTCTTTTCATTGCAATGGTGATTGGAATTGTTTCCTTAATTTCTCTTTCTGTTTTCTCATTGTTAGTGTATGGGAATGCAAGGGATTTCTGTGTGTTAACCTTATATCCTGTAACTTTACTATATTCATTGATTAGCTCTAGTAATTTTCTGGTGGCATCTTTAGGATTTCTTTATGTAGAGTATCATTCATCTGCAAGCAGTGAGAGTTTTACTTCTTTTCCAATCTGGATTCCTTTTATTTCTTTGTCTTCTCTGATTGCTGTGGCTAAACTTCCAAAACTATGTTGAATAGTAGTGGTGAGAGTGGGCAACCTTGTCTTGTTCCTGACTTTAGGGGAAATGCTTTCAATATTATACCATTGAGGATAAAGTTTGCTGTGGGTTTATTAAGGTATATTCTTTCTGTGCCTGCTTTCTGGAGTTTTATCATAAATGGATGTTGAATTTTGTCAAAAGCTTTCTCTGCATCTATTGAGATAATCATATGGTTTTTATCTTTCAGTTTGTTAATATGGTGTATCACATTGATTGATTTGTGAATATTGAAGAATCCTTGCATCCCTGGGATAAAGCCCACTTGGTCATGATGTATGATTTTTTTAATATGTTGTTGGATTCTGTATTGCTAGAATTTTGTTAAGAATTTTTGCATCTATGTTCACCAGTGATATTGGCCTGTAGTTTTCTTTTTTTGTGGCATCTTTGTCTGGTTTTGGTATTAGAGTGATAGTGGCCTCATAGAATGAGTTTGGAAGTTTACCTTCCTCTGTAGTTTTCTGGAAGAGTTTGAGTAGGATAGGTGTTAACACTTCTCTAAATTTTTGGTAGAATTCAGCTGTGAAGCCATCTGGTCCTGGGCTTTTGTTTGCTGGAAGATTTCTGATTACAGTTTCAATTTCCGTGCTTGAGATGTGTCTTTTTTCCATTGTATAGTCTTGCCTCCTTTGTCGAAGATAAAGTGTCCATAGGTATGTGGATTTATCTCTGGGCTTTCTATTTTGTTCCATTGATCTATATTTCTGTCTTTGTGCCAGTACTGTACTGTCTTGATGACTGTGGCTTTGTAGTAGAGACTGAAGTCAGGCAGGTTGATTCCTCCAGTTCCATTCTTCTTTCTCAAGATTGCTTTGGCTATTCGAGGTTTTTTGTATTTCCATACAAATTGTGACATTATTTGTTCTAGTTCTGTGAAGAATACTGTTGGTAGCTTGATAGGGATTGCATTGGATCTATAGATTGCTTTGGGTAGTATACTCATTTTCACAATATTGATTCTTCCAATCCATGAACACGGTATATTTCTCCATCTGTTTGTGTCCTCTTTGATTTCTTTCATCAGTGTTTTATAGTTTTCTATGTATAGGTCTTTTGTTTCTTTAGGTAGATATACTCCTAAGTATTTTATTCTTTTTGTTGCAATGGTGAATGGTATTTTTTCCTTAATTTCTCTTTCTGTTTTCTCATTGTTAGTGTATAGGAATGCAAGGGATTTCTGTGTGTTAACTTTATATCCTGAAACTTTGCTATATTCATTGATTAGCTCTAGTAATTTTCTGGTGGAGTCTTTAGGGTTTTCTATGTAGAGGATCATGTCATCTGCAAACAGTGAGAATTTTACTTCTTCTTTTCCTATCTGGATTCCTTTTATTTCTTTTTCTGCTCTGATTGCTGTGGCAAAAACTTCCAAAACTATGTTGAATAGTAGTGGTGAGAGTGGGCACCCTTGTCTTGTTCCTGATTTTAGGGGAAATGCTTTCAATTTTTCACCATTGAGGATAATGTTTACTGTGGGTTTGTCATATATAGCTTTTATTATGTTGTGGTATGTTCCTTCTATTTCTGCTTTCTGGAGAGTTTTTATCATAAATGGATGTTGAATTTTGTCAAAGGCTTTTTCTGTATCTATTGAGATATAATTGTTATATCTTCTTCTTATATTGATCCTTTGATCATTATGTATGGCCCTTCTTTGTCTCTTTTCACAGCCTTTATTTCAAAGTCTATTTTATCTGATATGAGTATTACTACTTCTGCTTTCTTTTGGTCTCCATTTGCATGAAATATCTTTTTCCAGCCCTTCACTTTCAGTCTGTATGCATCCCTTGTTTTGAGGTGGGTGTTTTGTAGACAGCATATATAGGCGTCTCGTTTTTGTATCCATTCAGCCAGACTTTGTCTTTTGGTTGGGGCATTAATCCCATTTGCATTTAAGGTAATTATTGATAAGTATGATCCCATTGCCATTTACTTTGTTGCTTTGGGTTCAAGTTTATACAGCTTTTCTCTGTTTTCTATCTAGAGAAGATCCTTTATTATTTGTTGTAGAGCTGGCTTGGTGGTGCTGAATTCGTTCAGCTTTTGCTTGTCTGCAGAGTTTTTTATTTCTCCTTCACATTTGAATGAAATCCTTGCTGGGTATAATTATCTGGGCTGTAGGTTTTCCTCTTTCATCACTTGAAGTATGTTCTGCCATTCCCTTCTGGCCGAAAGAGTTTCTGTTGAAAGATCAGCTGTTATCTTTATGGGAATCCTTTTATGCTATTTGTTGCTTTTCCCTTGCTGCTTTTAATATTTGTTCTTTGTGTTTGATCTTTGTTAGTTTGATTAATATGTGTCTTGGGGTGTTTTGCCTTGGGTTTATCCTGTTTGGGACTCTCTGGGTTTCTTGGACTTGGGTGACTATTTCCTTCCCCATTTTAGGGAAGTTTTCAACTATTATCTCCTCAAGTATTTTCTCATGACCTTTCTTTTTGTCTTCTTCTTCTTGGACTCCTATGATTCGAATATTGGGGCATTTGACATTGTCCCAGAGGTCTCTGAGGTTGTCCTCATATTTTAATTCTTTTTTCTTTTTTCCTCTCTGCTTAATTTATTTCCTCAAATCAACCATTGCCAGAGGTTGGAGTAGTAATTGACTGCAAAGAGGATGGAGTAGAGAACTTTTGTGGTGAAAAAAACTATGTTTTTAATTTCAGAATTTATGAACCACAACTTCACCTTTTCTAATATAAAATTATATATGGCTATTATAGTTATAATAAATGTAGATGTAGGCACTGACTAAATTTTATGAGAAATAAGACAGAAATGTGAATTACTGCATCCTAAGCTTTTAAAAACTGAACATATCAATCAACCATAGGGGGGGAAAAACAATCTAGATGTTCACTGAAGCCTGACCTAGAAATAAATGAGAGAGTTACATTGGAATATCAATGTTTAGCTTAACACTGCAACCTTCCAATAATAAATGGGAAGATGTTTGTAAAGCTGAACTATTGGAAGTTGGGGAAACTGACTCTTTTGATGATCAGGTGGTTTATTAGTGTTGTTTAAATTATTTTTTCCCGTTGTTATTTACTCTCCCTAGTTTTGTGTGAGTGTAATAGTGATGGAGAAATATATAGTTTGGAAACCACTGAATGAGAGTATCTGGAATGTAAGTGAAGTTGGTAACCTGAGTTGGGAGAGGCTTGAACATGAATGTACTAGGGGTATATCCATCACCTCAAAAATAGTGACATTCTTTATATAAGAAAGAAAACTGTAGGAAGTAGTTTGACCAAAGTATGGAAAACATAGAACTCATTGGGGAGATGACTGATGGTGAATTTTTGAAGGTGCACACATTGTCTGTCTTATTTAAGGATGTGTCTTTAGTGCTTAGACTGTTTGTTGCATAAAATATAAACACATCACAAATTTAGAGAAGTTTCAAGTTAATATGACTACCTGAATCCTAAGAGTTCCAGGAATTAGACATTTCAAACAAGCAAGGGAGTGGAAATTTGAGGTATTAGACACTTATAAGGAGAGTAGATCTTGATGCATTAGTGAGGAGACTTGGCTAGCTATATAGAAGAAAAACAGCTCAGTGCTTGGAGAAAGAGGAATGAAGGTTCAGGGAATAAAATAAATAGCATCAATAAGGTTAGAATGTCTTCAGTTTCAATTGAAACTGTGTCCAGATTCTGAGGACAATGAACTATCACCATAATATTGCTGAAAATTAGCAAAGTCTATTTAGTCTACCAATTAAACATCTTCCCAGTCTAGTCCTTCCTTATCATTCCCACTACTAAAAATCTAGCAAAATTTCTAATAATCTCTTACCTGGACATTTGCAACAATCCTCCATGAGAGTAGAAGCAAGGTTTTACAAGTATTGCTCACTGTTGAACCCTTAGTACTTAGAAGAATGCCAGACACATACAATGATTTTGATTACTATCTCATCCATTCTTATAGAAGTATTTGTCAAGCACCTACCATGTGGCAGGCAATGAGGTAAGAGGATGGAAGGACCGTTGAAAACAAGGTAGGCAATTTCCTTACCCACATGAAACTTACATTTTACTAAGGGTATAAATAGTAATAAACATGAGAAAGTAGCATATTTCCAATCACAACATGGAAATAGAATATTATGGGGTTGAAGTTGATTTTAGACAGTGTTTTCCCTGGCTTATCTGAGGAGGTGACCTCCTGAGAGACCTGAACAAAATTAAAAAAAGCAAGTCATGGGAAGATCTGGTGAAACATCATTTCAGGGAAAAGGAACAGCTAGTGTAAATGCCTTGGAGTAGAAATATACCTGATATGCCCAGAGCAGAGCTTTAAAAATGTCAAAAAATGTTAAAGACTGTGGTCTGAAGTAGCTTTGCTGAATAAATACTTGAATATGTGAGTTTGATCCCTGGGTCAGGAAGGTCTCTTGGAGGAGGAAATGGCAACCCACTCCAGTATTCTTGCCTGGAGAATCCCATGGACAGAAGAGCCTGGTGGGCTACAGTCTTTGGGGTTGCAAAGAGTTGGGACACGACTTTGTAACTAAACAACAGCAACAGGCACATTATCAGCTTATTTAACACAGCTCTATCTATCAAGGTCACACAGTTGCCAGATGTTAACTTAGGTGAAGATGCTGAAACTCATTATAGGAAAATGTGTTTCATGGTAATTTAATCATACTAGCAAATATATATAACCTCTGTTCTTGCTAAGTGGTACCAAATAAATCAGTCTGTATATTTCTGGCCCTCTCTTCGCTGACTTAAGCAAAAAAATAAAAAGAGTTTTCAAGGGCAGATTAGCCAGGGCACTGAAAGGGCCCCCTGAAATACTGTACAGTCCAGCTAAAGCACCAAAGAAGAGGCTGCAGAACTAGCAAAGAAATTAAAGTGCAACCTTAGGGGTAAGAAAGACATGAACAATTGTCCTTGTTTGTCACATCTTTTCCTTTAACTTACAAAAGCTACAAAGAGCACTGGTAAGGCCTGTGTGACAAAAGTAGCAATTGGGAGATACTTGGAGTCATAGATAATTTTGCTTCTTCTGTCAACTAATACCGATATCAACATCGAGGTAAATCGTGAAATTCATGAAACTCCAAGGTTAAAGTGGATACTTAAAATTAGCTAGAAGTTTAACTAATATTCTCTGTAAACCAGTAAGCTTACAGAAAGAAGTGCAAATCACAAGATATGATTCTATTCAGAATCTTGTAAATGAAAGCAAGAACTGTGTTTTCATGTAGGAAGTAATCAATGTTCCATATTCTGTGATCACTGAAGCAAAACACTTATTTTCAGGGGAAATTAAGCATATATATATATTTGAGAGAAGAATGTAGATTTCCACTGTAGAATTAGTTTTAATACATGACAAATAATATTGCACTTAACCTCCCAGATTAGAACTTATTTATTAAAAATAATAACAAAGTATTTAAATTTAAAAAACTTCCCACCTCCATCAACTCCACCCCCCAAAATTGAGAGAAACATTAGAAAATTCAGAAAATCCATATTGCAAGAAGGGCAGTCCTGCTAATATTAAAGCTTTATCCGACTGATTAAAACTAACATTAAAAAGACCTTTTTGAAGGAAATTTTTGAGTCAAATCTATGCTTTTTTAAACTCGAGAAAAGTATCTCTCCTTAAATTCATTTAGTTGGAAGGCTTCAATAAGCACAGAAAAATGCAGTCCCTTTGTTTTTCAGTCATAGACAATGAAATTTACCATCATCATTAGCAACTTCAGTGTCATCAAGGTTAATCAATTATTTAATACATCAAACTGTGTAACTGTGATGTGTTATCCATAGATCAAATTGGGAAGCACTGTTTGGTAGTCCAGATGTTTTACAGGCCATTGTGAGATTACACCCGTCACTTGTTGATAAAATATATACACCTCTGCTGTATGCCAAGCATACTGTGTGTGTATGTATATATTTTTGTATAGATATACATTTTTATTGTTGTTATTTCTATGGTTGGTTGTTAGTTTGTCTGAGGAAGCTCTCCTTGATCTGATTCTAGATGTTCAAGATCTGGTACATAATAGTTGCTAAATATTATGAGAAATGTGAGAATTAAATATAAAAATACATATAAATGCTTTGTCCAGGGCCTGGTTTGTACTATGCTTGAATTAAATGGTAATAGCATTGTTACTTTCATTCTGACTATAACTACTGGCCTGTCTTTCTTTCTTCTAACTTTTAACTTTAGCACATGCCATCACTCTACTTTGTTTACTTGGTAACCTAAGTTTTTGCTTAACTATTACTATATAAAAGAAAGATGATGCCACTTACTAGCTATGTGACATGATCACTTAATTTTGAGGCTTTATTTCCCTTGTTGTTTAAGTGAGCTTCTTGAAAGTTGATACCTGAAGTCCTTCCCTAGTCTCTAATTTTATGATTCCACCATTTGCCAAGCTCAACCATTATACTTTTGTACTTTAAAAGTGGAAACTATGTTTCCTCACTGACTTTGAAAACTACCTCTCTGTAAACATCAGTCCCCCCCCCCCCCCCACCACCACTCAAGAAACTCCTTTTGTTGTTGTGATAACAAATCACTTTTAATAGAGAGAATAGATTTCTGAAATCAACCTTACTGGAACCTTACTTAGCCACTTCTAATCTTTTATGGAAGAGACTGGCGTATAAATAATACATAAATGATATGAAAATGAAACAGCATATTTAAAAGTCCATTTAAGCAAAATTTAACAGGATTTTTAAGCACACAAAGCAGAGGCATCAAAACCTCTTAACCCCCAGGGAGTTCATTTAGTGGATTGGGGCAAAGAGTATTCCAGGAATAAACATTACAAAAAAAAAAAAAAACTTGGATGTGAAAAGAAGGCTTATACCCAGAGATATCTTTAGCTTGACGAGAATGATCAGGATGTTTAGGATCACAGAAATTTAACAAGAAATAATACAATTTAGGTTACCAAGTAAACAAAGTAGAGTGATGGCATGTGCTGCAGTTAAAAGTTAGGAGAAAGAAATACAGTCTAGTAGTTATAGTCAGACTGAAAGTAATGATGTTATTACCATTTAATTCAAGCATAGTACAAACCAGGCCCTGGACAAAGCATTTTTATATTTATTTCTCACATAATTCTATGCAGTTAGTAGTTTTATCCTCGTTTAAAGATTGAGGAAACTGAAGCTTATAAAATTAATTAAATGTTCCAAAATCACACAGTCTGTATACTTCAGAGTCTATCTAAAAGATTTTCCTTGCTCAATAGCTAAGTTCTTCATTACCATATGGAGTGTCTGTACTTCACTGTGGCCCTGATGATTCCAGAGGTTTGGTCTCCATCTTTGCTTAAGAACTCTCTTGCTGACATATAAGTTTATAGTTTTCATTGTTACTCCTTTATTTGAACTCAGCGTTCCCACCTCCTTCTATTTTGCCAGCATGATTTGTGACATTTTATAATTAATTAACTGAAGATCATCTTACAGTTGTTCCATTTTGTTTTCTTAATGGAGTGACAGATTCTGTTCCTTTGATGAGATTTAGCTCAGAAAACTGCTTAGGTTGTCAGTTAATGCTTCTTAGTTTGTATCCCTCCAAAAAGTCTGATCAGGGTCCATTTCAAAAAGATAACAGGGTTCCCATCTTAACACCAACAAAGGTTAACATTAGCTTTCATGATATTAAAATGAATTTTAGCCATTTGGCTGCAAAACCAGGCTTGTTCACAAAATAACAATGCGAATAGGTGTTTTGAAGGAAAAAATTTCCAAATTTCTTACTATTTTGTTTAAATAGTCCAGTGTTCTTTTATGGACTTATGATTAAAATTTTCTTCTTGGGCTTCTTTTGGGAGAATACCTACTTCTCCACTTTCAATTTGGCTTTTAACCATTTGGTACACAGAAAGATATAGATCTGACTCTCTAAACTTAAAAGTTATGTAATTAAGAATGTATGAACCAGAATGAATTTATGCATTGTGCTAGGAAGTAGGGATGCATGACTGAATTAGAATTTCTTCTTACCTTCAAAGACGCTTACTGTCTACCCTAGCATTACCTAAAATGTGTTTTTTGAAATTTTAACATCCACTGTGACATTATATTTTTGAAATCTTAAATATTCCCAGCATAATTAATATAAAGTATTGAAAGATTTTAGATTTATTGGATGGGTGAGATTAATTTTCTTTAACCAAGTTTACTTGATAACAGGTATTTTTCATCTTTCTCTCACAGACACGGTTTTATTAGCATTTATGGGATGTGTATTCTGAAAAAACAGGCTGGAAATGCCAATCTACTCCATTGGAGGAAGAAAGGAGGTAAAATGAAGAGACCACATCTGTAACCACATTCTTATCTGGCATCATACCTAGGGAAAAGTTTAACTTACAAGTGCATCCTTCTTAGAGGACTGCTGGGGACAGGCATGAAGTGTCTATTGTTTATGAGACAATGTTTTTATGGAGTAATTCTGCTTTTCAACCTGTTTCAGAAATATTTACATTTACAAGTAAACTTACTATAACTCACTCTATTATCAAAATTACAGTCTAGACCTCTTTCATCTATCTACTGTATCAGTCAGTTCAGTCACTCAGTTGAGTCCAACTCTTTGTGATCCCATGGACAATTGATCTCTGCTTCCTCTTTTCTAAATCCAGCTTGAACATCTGAAAGTTCTCAGTTTATGTACTGTTGCAGCCTAGCTTGGAGAATTTTGAGCATTACTTTGCTAACATGTGAGATGACTGCAATTATGCAGTAGATTGAACATTATTTGGCATTGGAATGAAAACTAACCTTTTATATTAGGGCTTCCCTCATGGCTCAGTTGGTAAAGAATCCTGCAATGCAGAAGACTCCAGTTCGATTTCTGGGTCGGAAAGATCCACTGGAGAAGGGATAGGCTACCCACTCCAGTATTCTGGCCTGGAGAATTCCATGGACTGTATAGTTCATGGGGTCGCAAAGAGTTGGACACGACTGAGCAACTTTAAGCAAGACATAGTTCTAGTTCAAAACTTATGGATCATATTTATGCTAATCCTGAATGTGTCAGGGCTTTCCTGGTGGCTCAGTGGTAAGGAATCTGCCTGTTATGTAGAAGACGTGGGTTTGATCCTTGGGTCAGGAAGATCCCCTGGAGAATGAAATGGCAACCCACTCCAATATTCTTGCCTGGGAAATTCCATGGACGGAAAGAGGAGGCTGGCAGGCCTGGGGCCTGTGACCCTGGGGTCACAAAAGAGTTCACACAACTTAGCAACTAAATTGTGCACAACAAACAGTAACAGAATCCCTAAACTAAATTACTGGTCAATTTTAAAGCAGCCCCTAGACTGTAGCCTGCCATGCTGCTCTGTCCATGAAATTCTCCAGGCCAGAATATTGGAGTGGGTAGCTGTTCCCTTCTCCAGGGGATATTCCAAACTCAGGAATCCAGGTCTCCCACATTGTGGGCAGATTCTTTACCATCTGAGCCACCTGGGAAGCCCATGAATACTGGATATACATCTTAAAGGATTTTGTCAACCCTGTTACATCACTTTGAGATATACTTTTTTTCTTTAGTTTGGCAAGAGGCAGTGTATTTGCACTGTTCAAAATAGTTAACCAGTATTTCTTGTGTTGGTAGTTTAAATATAATGTCTAATTTCAGGTGAATTGTCTAAACAGAAGATACCATGGTGCTTTTCCAGTTATGATCTTATCAATCCAAGTTACCAAAATTAGCTAACTATTTTTTTATAAATCAACAATCTCTCAGAGGAATGTAATTTCTAGTATCAGAAACAAAAAAAAAAAAAGAAAAGAAAATATTACAATTCATTACATATTCAGAAGTATAGCATTATAACTTGATATCACAGTTTGCTTTTTTATTGGTTTTGTTCATAGTTGTGTGGATCAATAATAAATTAGTGTGAAATAGCAAGCCTAATCATATCAATAGGCATATCCTCAAGGTCAGTTTAAATAATTTATGACTGAGAAAATTAATATAGATTTTATGATTTGTTTATCTAGATGTCTTCCATGTGCTGAAACTAAGAATTCCTCGGGTTTTCCAGGGTACTCAATTTTCTAATTGCCAGAAATATTATGCATTGGAAATGATTTACCATGACAGGAAAAGTTTCAGTGACATATATTATGTCTTTATATATACATTTGTTCATTTATTCATTTTGTCAACATATACTGAGCTCCTATTTGGTACCAAACACTGAAATGGGTAAGAGGATAGAGAGCCGAATAAAACACAGAGCCTGATCTCATGTTTAGTGGATAAGAAGGACCTTCAATATATAAAAATGATGAAATGTCTTAAGAACTTTGATAGAGATGAAAAAGTGCTATACAACCACAGAGGCAAGAGCAAAAAGGAACATGTATCAAAGTAGAGATAATTCTAGGAACCAGGAATCAGCAAAGTTGAAGTAGAACTAGTATTCTTTCGGAGCTGTGCAGAGCATAGTAATCCTTTATTACCATCCTTACATAAAAGTCATTTTATCAATCATATTAAGACTATGCTCTAAAAATTGAAGTGTTAAGTGTTACTGAATTTCTCAATATCACAATTACTCTCAGGGCCTCTGTCCCTACACTTTAACAAAGTAAGATTATATCAAACCTATATGAAGACTGACTCAATAATGTTAGTTTTAATATCTCGGGTGTATTCAGAGTTTATAACTATTGAAAGAGTTGAAATTTGCCCTATACAAAATGAAAGACAAGAATTCATTTAAATTGAGTTCAGAACAATGTAGCTTAACTTTAATTTAATTTCCCACCTATATACACAATTATAATCTACAAGAGAACCACATTTCCACTGGGTCAGGAATAACAGATGGAACAAAATGTGTAATATTCATTCTGGAATTAGTGTTTGAACTCACTTAGGAAGACTCTGTCATCATAAAATTTTATTTGATTGAATAGCAATGTATGAAAAACATTATAAACCCTTGGTTCTTTACTGCTAAGATATAGATAGACTTCAGATTTTAAAACCCACATGTATTTTTGTAGTTTTCAGTTCTTTAAAACTAAAATTTTATCACAACTTAAAAAGGTCATTCAAATTAGTTACTACTATAGTTCCCTTATAGAACCCTAAATCTTCAATGCAAATGCTTTTGGTATTACACTTGATTGAAACAAGTGTGCTATGTGCGTGTATGTGATAACTGAATCAACAAGAGGTGTTCTGATACAGAATGACCAAATAAGATACTTTAGCACCAGAAAGAATGTTATGTTTCACACAAAATAGAGGTGGTAGTCCTGGAATCAGGATCAATGGAAACGAGGATAAAACACTGGAAAAGAAGTTGAAAAGAAGAGTAACATTATGTGCCTAGGTCTTTTTTTTTCATGGAACATAAACTTTTGAGCCCAAGTATTTTTTTCTTAATTTTTATTGTTTTTTAATTTTTTATTAGTTGGAGGCTAATTACTTTACAATATTGTAGTGGTTTTTGTCATACATTGACATGAATCAGCCATGGATTTACATGTATTCCCCATCCCGATCCCCCCTCCCACCTCCCTGTCCACCCGATTCCTCTGGGTCTTCCCAGTGCACCAGGCCTGAGCACTTGTCTCATGCATCCAACCTGGGCTGGTGATCTGTTTCACCCTAGATAATATACATGTTTCAGTGCTGTTCTCTTGAAACATCCCACCCTCGCCTTCTCCCACAGAGTCCAAAAGTCTGTTCTATACATCTGTGTCTCTTTTTCTGTTTTGCATATAGGGTTATCATTACCATCTTTCTAAATTCCATATATATGTGTTAGTATACTGTAATGGTCTTTATCTTTCTGGCTTACTTCACTCTGTATAATGGGCTCCAGTTTCATCCATCTCATTAGAACTGATTCAAATGAATTATTTTTAATGGCTGAGTAATATTCCATGGTGTATATGTACCACAGCTTCCTTATCCATTCGTCTGCTGATGGGCATCTAGGTTACTTCCATGTCCTGGCTATGATAAACAGTTGAGCCCAAGTATTAAAAGCTAAACCAATTAGTGTGAAAGGAGCTGAGATGTGGTAAGGCTCACTCTGTCAATCTTCATAATCTTTATTAATTAAAAGTGACTGTCACGGGCAGTCAAGACAATGTGTCTTTATACATTGGAGGAGAACAAAATGGCTTTTACCAGTCAATTTAAAATCCCTCAGGCCCTTTGGGGAGAAAATAGAATGTTTCATTGAACATTCTAGCTATTTGAATAATAGTAGGGGTTAGATGCAGATTTCATCTATACCCAGCAGGTGGAGGGAGAAGAAGCTTTCAAAAGAAATTAAATGTTGCTCTTACTATGATCTTTACAAACCACCCTTTTGTGGAGCCTCCAGGGCATTAAGGTTACAAGGGACATTCATAAAAACTGAAGTTTACACAGGTCTTGTTATGGTCCTTAGGGGATGCCAAGGATCTAACACAATCAATTACTAATATTCAATCAGTTTGTTCCTTCTGCCTGGAACTCTCTTCTCTACCATGACTTCTTTCCTCACATCATTTAGGTCTCTGCTCAAATATCAAGTCAGAGAGACACTTCCCTGATATCATCTTCTAAATGGAAATTGTCTTCTACTCCTTTATCCTTTTTAATTTTTCTCCATAGGGGTTTTACTAATTGACCTTATATTATGTTTTTTTTCTGCCTCCCGCCCATTAACATGTAAGATCCTTGAAGGCATGGAACATATCTGTTTTGTTCATTGCCTAGAATATATCTCATGCAAGATAAGTCCTCAGTAACTATTGGTGCCCAAAATTAACTTAGAATTTAGTATATTAGTTGATCTGATTCTTTTAGTGTGACATTCTATATTTGGTTTTCATTTGGTTGAGACACAGGATGGTTAAATTTTGATGGGTGAAGAATGGAGAGAAAGGATTTAACCCTCAGATTAATGTCCAGATCAGAATAATCAAAGTGGAAAACCACAGTATGAAGTGTGAGATATCTAGGGCCTATGAAGACACTTTGGACTATCCCTCCTAAGTGGAGAATGATAATCAGGAGATAGGTCATAGTGAAGATAATGGTAAGGGCATATTTTGTAGGAACCAGTTTAGATGCAGAGGATCATAAATGAATAGATATAAATGAAACAAGGAGAAGAAAACAGCAGAATCAAGCACAGGTAAAAAGAGCACTCCAGATTTATATTTTGTCCTCACAAGGATCTAGCCTGCTGAGTACCCAACACTGTCATAGCTTGGGAAATGCTATCCATTATAGTTTATTGAAAAAAATTTTACTTTCCTATGCTATACAGAAAAAACTTACTGTTTATCCATTTTATAAATGGCAATGTGTATCTGTTAAACCCATACTCCCAATTTATCCCTCCCCATCTCCTTTCTCTTTGGTAACCATAAGTTTGTTTTCTGTGTCTGTGAATCTATTTCTGTTTTGTAAATAAGGCTTTTTTTTGGTACTAGTTTTTTGATTCCATATATTAGTGATATCATATAATGTTTTTCTTTGACTTACTTCATTTAGTATGATAATCTCCAGGTCCATCCATGTTGCTGCAAATGGCACTATTTCATTCTTTTTTATGACTAATATTTCATTGAGTACACACACACACACACACACACACACACCCACATCTTCTTTATCCATTCATCTGTTGATGGACACTTAGGTTGTTTCCATGTCTTGGCTGTTGTAAATAGCACTGCAGTGAACATAGGAGTGCATGTTCCTTTTCAGGTGTTCTCTAGATGTATCCTCAGGAGTGGGATTGCTGGTTCATGTTGAAGCTCTATTTTTAGCTTTTTAAGGAACTTCCATAATGGGTGCCATATTCATTGGAAGGGCTAATGCTGAAGCTGAAACTGCAATACTTTGGCCAACTGATGTAAAGAACTGACTTGTTGGAAAAGACCCTGATGCTGGGAAAGATTAGAGGTGGGAGGAGAAAGGGACGAGAGAGGATGACATGGTTTGATGGCCTCACCAACTTGATGGACATGAGTTGGAGCAAGCTCCCAGAGTTGGTAATGGACAGGGAAGTCTGGCATGCTACAATCCATGGGTTTGCAATGAGTCGGACATGATGGAGCTGTTGCAGAAGTCAGTACTTGAGAAATCAAGCACCACACTCGGAGAGTTGGAGAACTCAGGTTTATTACACAGGTTGACTCAGAGGAGTTAACACTCCAAGCTCTGCGCCTTGAACAAAGGGATTGCAGAGTTTTTATAGACAGACTGTAGTGGTCAACACTAGCTGTTAATAGGCTTTTTTTTTTTTTTTTTTCATTTATTTTTATTAGTTGGAGGCTTAATTACTTTACAATATTGTAGTGGTTTTTGTCATACATTGACATGAATCAGCCATGGATTTACATGTATTCCCCATCCCGATCCCCCCTCCCACCTCCCTCTCCACCTGATTCCTCTGGGTCTTCCCAGTGCACCAGGCCCGAGCACTTGTCTCATGCATCCAGCCTGGGCTGGTGATCTGTTTCACCCTAGATAATATACATGTTTCAATGCTGTTCTCTTGAAACATCCCACCCTCGCCTTCTCCCACAGAGTCCAAAATTCTGTTACCATTATACAGAGTGAAGTAAGCCAGAAAGATAAAGACCAATACAGTATACTAACGCATATATATGGAATTTAGAAAGATGGTAATAGGCTGGCTTAAACTAAGGGGTTTTGCACACATGGGAACAGCAGTCAAAATGGGGAGGGAGATGTCTGGCCTGGACAGGCATGATTAAGCAGGTCTGTAGGGGATGGGCAATTACAAAGAGCAGGACAAGGGTGAGTGTTAGATAAACTCCAGTTCCTAGTATTGCAAGTCCCCACTTTCTGAGACTATGTGACCTACATGATCTAGACTTTGCAAGGGGCAAGCTGAGTTACAGAGGCAGAAGGAGAAGGAGGTTATGTAAAATTTTAACTTTTCCTCTTCAGAGCGACTGAACTGAACTGATTTACACCAATTTACATTCCCACCAACAGTGTACAAGAGTTCCCTTTTCTCCACATCCTTGCCAACATTTGTTACTTGTAGACATTTTGATAATAGCCATTCTGACATGTGTTAACTGATATTTCATTGGTGATTTAATTTGCATTTCTCTAATAATTAGCAATGTTGAGCATCTTTTCATGTGCCTTGGCCATCTGTATGTCTTCTTTGGAGAAATGTCTGTTTAGATCTTCTGCCCATTTTTTAATTGGGTTATTGGTTTTGTTACTGAGTTGTATGTGCTGTTTGTATGTTTTGGAAGTCAATCCCTTGTTGGTCATATTGTTGCAAAGTATCTTCCCCCAGTCCATAGGTTGCCTTTTCATTTTGTTTATGGTTTCCTACGCTGTGTAAAAACTTAACAAGTTTCATTAGGTCCCATTTGTTTATTTTTGCTTTCATTTCTATTGCCCTTGGAGACTACCTAGGTCTCTATTTTGATAATGTTATCCAAGTACCAGTAATATCTGAACCCCAATAAAGAAATAAAGCTAATTATATTGAACAGAGCTATCTCATCAGTTATAAGGGCCTATTTCACAATAGTATTGACTGCATTAGATTAGGAAAAGGGTTTCCTATGCTGTTCTTACTGATGTTTGCTTGTATTAACAATGTTTGTGCAGGAAGTATAGCTGGTAAGAAAAGGGATTTCCAAAACTACAATGAGGTATCATCTTATACTGATCAGAATGGCCCTCATCAAAAAAGCTACAAACAATAATTAGTACTGGAGAAGATGTGGAGAAAAGGAAACCCTTCTGCTGTGTTGGTGGGAATGTAAAATTGATACAGCCACTATGGAGAACAGTATGGAGATTCCTTAAAAAACTAGGAATGAAACTACCATATGACCCAGCAATCCCATTACTGGGCATATACCCTGAAAAAAAGAAGAAAGTGAAGTCGTGTCCAACTCTTTGTGACTCCATGGACTGGGGCCTGCCAGGCTCCTCCATTCATGTGATTTTCCAGGCAAGAATACTGGAGTGGGTTGTCATTTCCTTCTCCAGGGGATCATTCCAACCCAGGGATCGAACCCAAGTCTTCCTCATTGGAGGCAGACTCCTTACCATCTGAGCCACAATTCAAACCACAATTCAAAATGAAAAATATACCCCAGTGTTCATTGCAGCACTATTTACAATAGCTAGGATATGGAAGCAACCTTGATTTCTGTCAATAAATGAATGGATAAAGAAGATTTGGCACATATATACAATGGATTGTTACTCATCCATAAGAAGGAACAAATTTGAATCAGTCATAGTGAGGTGGATGAACCTAGAGCCTCTTATACAGAGTGAAGTAAGTCAGAAAGAGAAAAAAATATTGTATATTAACATATATATATGGAATCTAGAAAAATGGTATTGATGAACCTATTTGCAGAGAAGGAATGAGACACAGATATAGAGAACAGACTTGTGGACACAGTAGGGGAAGGAGAGTGTGGGACAAATGGAGAAAGTAGCATTGACTTTATACACACACACACACACATCTATACACATACATACACACTATCATGTATAAAACAGTGGGAAGCTGCTATATAACACAGCCTGTCTCTCTAGAGACAACCTAGAGGGGTGGATATATAATTATTGCTGATTTTTGTTGTTGTATGGCAGAAACCAATACAACACTGTAAAGCAATTATCCTCCACTCAAAAAATTAAATTTTAAAAAAGTTTTAAAAAGGGATTTCTTGAGGAGCTCTGCCAACTCACATTAGATTGTGCTATCCATTGCTTTGCTGGGGTTGGTCTGTGTCTATTGACTTGAGTACATGCAGTCTGGTATCCACCTTGTCCTAGCTTCCAGGAGCCTCCTTATTTTGGTGTTGTTTTTCATTATATGAGTTTCAGAATGTAACTTAGATGCCTCCTTGGGTTTTTGTTTTTGTTTTTGTTTTTGTTTTGTCACATTCAGTTCTTTAAATATTAAATTCCAATCTCAGTTCAATAAAACCTAATATAAGTGCTTTTAAATTAAAAAAAAAAAATGAATTAGGTACCAAATAGCATAGGATTGTGGTGTGTAATGCTATCATTTTAACTTTTTATTCTTGAGATAATAATTATTTACATGAAGTCTCAAAAAAAAATGTACAGGGTTGTCCCATGCATCATTTATCAAGTTTTCTTCAGTGGTTACAATTCATGTATCTGTGATACAATAGCAAAAAAAAAAAAAAAAAAAAAGGAAAATGTACAATACTATTTTCTGATTATTTTGTTTCCCTACCCCTACTGTTTTAGTGTAAGAAACTATGGCATTAAAAAACTATGTCTTTGATGTGGGAATCTCAGTATTAGTTATAAGCCTGATTGCGAAGGACCACGCAGAAATGCGCCGGCTGCGAGGGACCACGCAGAAGCGTGGCCGTGAGGAGTTACCCCTCGCCCAAGGTCAGGGGCTGTGCCAAGAAGAGCAACGCCACCTCAAAGGAATGGCTGCTGCGGGGTGCAGGAGGGCTGAGAGGAGCTACTCCACATTCAAGGTCAGGAGGGGCAGCCATAAGAAGATACCCCTTCTCCAAGGTAAGGAGCAGCGGCTGAGCTTTGCTGGAGAGGTCATGAAGAGATAACCCACGTCTGAGGTAAGAGAAACCCGAGTAAGACGGTAGGTGTTGCGAGAGGGCATCAGAGGGCAGACACACTAAAACCATAATCACAGAAAACTAGCCAATCTGATCACAGGACCACAGTCGTGTCTAACTCAATGAAACTAAGCCATGCCGTGTGGGGCCACCCAAGACGGTTGGGTCATGGTGGAGAGGTCTGACAGAATGGTGGTCCACTGGAGAAGGGAATGGCAAACCACTTCAGTATTCTTGCCTTGAGAACCCCATGAACAGTATGAGAAGACAAAATGATAGGATATGGAAAGAGGAACTCCCTAGGTCAGTAGGTGCCCAATATGCTACTGGAGATCAGTGGAGAAATAACTCCAGAAAGAATGAAGAGATGTAGCCAAAGCAAAAACAATGGTTGTGGATGTGACTGGTGATAGAAGCAAGGTCCAATGCTGTAAAGAGCAATATTGCATAGGAACCTGGAATATTAGGTCCATGAATCAAGGCAAATTGGAAGTGGTCAAACAGGAGATGGCAAGAGTGAATGTCGACATTCTAGGAATCAGCAAACTAAAATGGACTGAAATGGGTGAATTTAACTCAGATGACCATTATATCTACTACTGTGGGCAAGGAATCCCTTAGAAGAAATGGAGTAGTCATCATAGTCAACAAAAGAGTCCAAAATGCAGTACTTGGATGCAATCTCAAAAACGACAAAATGATCTCTGTTCCTTTCCAAGGCAAACCATTCAATATCACGGTAATCCAAGCCTGTGTCCCAATCAGTAATGCTGAAGAGCTGAAGTTGAATGGTTCTATGAAGACCTACAAGACCTTTTAGAACTAACACCCAAAAAAGATGTCCTTTTCATTATAGGGGACTGAAATGCAAAAGTAGGAAGTCAAGAAACACCTGGAGTAACAGGCAAATTTGGCCTTGGAGTACAGAATGAAGCAGGGCAAAGGCTAATAGAGTTTTGCCAAGAGAACGCACTGGTCATAGCAAACACCCTCTTCCAACAACACAAGAGAAGACTCTACACATGGACATCACCAGATGATCAACACCGAAATCAGATTGATTATATTCTTTGCAGCCAAAGATGGAGAAGCTCTATACAGCCAGCAAAAACAAGACCTGGAGCTGACAGTGGCTCAGATCATGAGCTCCTTATTGTAAAATTCAGACTTAAATTGGAGAAAGTAGGGAAAACAACTAGACCATTCAGGTATAACCTAAATCAAATCCTGTATGACTCTACAGTGGAAGTGAGAAATAGATTTAAGGGACTAGATCTGATAGAGAGCCTGATAAACTATGGACAGAGGTTTGTGACATTGTACAGAAGACAGGGATCATGACCATCCCCATGGAAAAGAAGTTTGATAAAGGACAGAAATGGTATGGACCTAACAGAAGCAGAAGATATTAAGAAGAGGTGGCAAGAATACACAGAAGAACTGTACAAAAAAGATCTTCATGACCCAGATAATCACAGTGGTGTGATCACTCACCTAGAGCCAGACATCCTGGAATGTGAAGTCAAGTGGGCCTTAGAAAGCATCACTATGAACAAAGCTAGTGGATGTGATAGAATTCCAGTTGAGCTATTTCAAATCCTGAAAGATGACGATGTGAAAGTGCTGCACTCACTATGCCAGCAAATTTGGAAAATTCAGCAGTGGCCACAGGACTGGAAAACATCAGTTTTCATTCCAATCCCTAAGAAAGGCAATCCCAGAGAATGCTCAAACTACCGCACAATTGCACTCATCTCACACGCTAGTAAGGTAATGCTCAAAATTCTCCAAGCCAGGCTTCAGCAGTACGTGAACCAAGAACTTCCAGATGTTCAAGCTGGTTTTAGAAAAGGCAGAGGAACCAGAGATCAAATTGCCAATATCCACTGGATCATCAAAAAAACAAGAGAGTTCCAGAAAAACATCTATTTCTGCTTTATTGACTACGCCAAAGCCTTCGACTGTGTGGATCACAATAAACTGTGGAAAATTCTGAAAGAGATGGGAATACCAGACCACCTGACCTGCCTCTTGAGAAACCTGTATGCAGGTCAGGAAGCAACAGTTAGAACTGGGCATGGAACAACAGATTGGTCCAAATAGGAAAAGGATTACATCAAGGCTGTACACTGTCACCCTGTTTATTTAACTTATATGCAGAGTACATCATGAGAAACCTGGGCTGGATGAAGCACAAGCTGGAATCAAGATTGCCAGGAGAAATATCAGTAACCTCAGATATGCAGATGACACTACCCTTATGGCAGAAGTGAAAAGGAACTAAAAAGCCTCTTGATGAAAGTGAAAGAGCAGAGTGAAAAAGTTGGCTTAAAGCTCAACATTCAGAAAACTAAGATCATGGCATCTGGTTCCATCACCTCATGGGAAATAGATGGAGAGACAGTGGAAACAGTGTCAGACTTTATTTTTCTGGGCTCCAAAATCACTGTAGATGGTGACTGCAGCCATGAAATTAAAAGACACTTACTCCTTGGAAGGAAAGTTATGACCAACCTAGACAGCATATTAAAAAGCAGAGACATTACTTTGCCAACAAAAGTCTGTCTAGTCAAGGCTATGGTTTTTCCAGTGGTCATGTATGAATGTGAGAGTTGGACTGTGAAGAAAGCTGAGCGCCAAAGAATTGATGCTTTTGAACTGTGGTGTTGGAGAAGACTCTTGAGAGTCCCTTGTGACTGCAAGGAGATCCAACCAGTCCATCCTGAAGGAGATCAGTCTTGGGTGTTCATTGGAAGGACTGATGCTGAAGCTGAAACTCCAGTATTTTGGCCACCTCTTTCGAAGAGTTGACTCATTGGAAAAGACCCTGATGCTGGGAGGGATTGCAGGCAGGAGGAAAAGGGGAAGACAGAAGGATGAGATGGCTGGATGGCATCACCGACTCAATGGACATGAATTTGAGTAAACTCCAGGAGTTGGTGATGGACAGGGAAGCCTGGCGTGCTGTGATTCATGGGGTCGCAAAGAGTCGGACACGACTGAGCGACTGAACTGAACTGAGAAGACTCAACCATAACACCCTCATTCCTACCTCTATATTGCAATTTAACATGATCCATCTGGCATGGGATGACCTGGGATTCAGCCACATTATACATGCTTGGTGGGCCACTGGCAGTAGGGTCCTTCAATTTCCAGGTTCAAAACATTGAGTTAGATTTGGGATTTTCAGATCTCTCTCTTTGAATTGCAACAACCAACCCACTTTTAGCTGATTAGCCTTAACCTCTTTACTCCTCAATTTTTTCATAATTTAGCAATTTTCCTCAGAATTTTTGTAAAATTTAGAGAAATGAAGTCTAAGAAAAATTATTCTAAGATGTATAAAAGTATTTTATGTATATTATTTGTATATTATTTTGAGTACTGAATCAACCACTTTCTGAAGTTCCCAATATGTGTTTCATGATACCTGCCCACACTCATTGTTGCCCTGCATGTTCAAAATACTAACTGAGAAGTCAGACTGTTTACATCACAATGTATGAGTGCTTAGCATATACCAGGAAATTTCTTGGATGTTTTAGTATATACCATCTCATTTAATCTGCACAGTCATAGTAAGAGTTAAGTAGTATAATTCCCCAGTCTTGTTTGATAAGGAAGCTGAAATTCATAGGCTTTCTTGTCTTTTTCCCAAGGTCGCTTTGGTGTTAAGAATTAAACTCAATTCAAACTAACTTTGACCTCTTTCAGAGCCTATTTTATCTTCTTTCAGAACCATGCAGCTTTGTGAGTAGCAACCACGGTCTCTTGAGGAAGTAAATTGTTCAAACATCTCAAAGGACACAGATATTGTTTGGCTGTGAACAGACAGTTACTAAATTTTGTAACTGGATTGAATTTGAAATATTTGTTTTATAAATTGGCATGTATGCAAATACAGATAGCATGCATACATACAAATGGTTGCTGTTCACTGCTGTGTTTTCTCTATAAGCCCTCTCTGTTTCCTAAGAGCCTGAAAAAGAATGCAGTAGAAGAACATGGACTGCAGCACACCAGGCCTCCCTGTCCATCACCAACTCCCAGAGTTTACTCAAACTCATGTCCATTGAGTCAGTGATGCCATCCAACCATCTCATCCTCTGTTGTCCCCTTTTCCTCCTGCCTTCAATCTTTCCCAGCATCAGGGTCTTTTCAAATGAGTCAGCTCTTCACATCAGGTGGCCAAAAGTATTGGAGTTTCAGCTTCAACATCAGTCCTTCCAATGAATCTTATGTTTTGTTCATTATTATTTTCCATTTATTCTGATCTATTTTGACCAGCTGTATGATATGAGCAAGTTACTTAACTTGTGTGAACTTCAGTTTACTCATCCACAAAGTTGATATATTGGTAATACTTGCTTCAGAGTGTTGTCATGAGTGAAAGTGAAAGTGAAGTCTCTCAGTCTTGTCTGACTCTTTGCGACCCCGTGGACTGTAGCCTACCAGGCTCCTCCATCCATGGGATTCTCCAGGCAAGAATACTGGAGTAGGTTACCATTTCCTTCTCCAGGGGATCTTCCCGACCCAGGGATCGAACCCAGGTCTCCCGCATTGGAGGCAGACACTTTAACCTCTGAGCCATGAGGGGTCAGTTTAAAAAATCAATGCGTGTAAATCACTTACTATAGTGCCTTATATATCACTATATTGTTGTGTATATTGTTATTGGCATAATAGCTTCCTCATATCTGCTATGAAGATTACTGTTATTATGTATAAAATTCCTAGCATGTGATTGGCATTCAATGAGCAGGTGAGCAAATGGCTAAAAAGGATTAGTTATTACAATGGTTATTAACTGCCATCATAATAAAGAACACAGGATAATCTCTCAGTAGACCACAAACTTCCTCTACTCTGACCAAATAAAGGGTTTAGCCTCTTGTGTTCAGTCATGCCACCAAAACATACATGAGATAGAGCAAGTACTGGTATTTGACAAAATGCAGAAAGCAATGATAAGTGACAGGGAAATCATAGCTATTTAAAGATACCAAGTACTGCTATGTGCTGTGTCAGTCAAATCACATCACTCAATGTAAACAACCTATCACTTTATTAAAGACTTTCTCTATTCACAACTTTGTGGTTTATACTGAGAAATGACTGGGATGTGGCCTCTACCCTTTAGCAAATCACAGAGATATGGACATTCGGTTAGCAAAACACTTAGAAATAAAAATAATGCAAAGCAGGCTGTGGTTAGTGCTAAAGTGGAAGTGCATATAAAGATGTCTGGGAGCATAAAAGAATGAGATAAAAGCAACTTGTTTGTTTCTGCAGTGGTAGTGGGGAAAACAAAGATATAGACCTAGTTACAAGGAGCTGGGATTAACTAACAAGTAATAATTAAGGATAATAATTTCACACAGGCTAGGTCAAAACAAGTTATTAAAATATAAAAGCATCAACATATTTAAATTGATTTATTTCACGGAAGAGATAAAGATCGAGAAGGTGTATGTGTGCAGGTCAGATTTAGAAAGGGGATATATTTTGTCAAAGACCACACAGATGTTTTCTGGAGTGATTTGGGTCTAAGTCTGAGAGATGTCCAGTTTAGTAAACTTTGTTGGTTTTCTGGAAACAAGGGAAAAAAAATGGACTGGAACCCAATTAAAGCACTGAAATTGGGGAACAAGAGTAAGAACTTAGTAATAAGCAATCAGTGAGAGAACAAATATGAGTGTTCCATCAAAGAGTAATTATTCAGAACCATCTGGGTGTGGGGAAGCAGGGTCTTCTTTGACATAGTGAAAGATTTTATACTTATGGTTTCAATCTTTGATAATGAACATGGGAATGAGTAATATCTTTGGCTGACCTACAAGTATTCAAGTAATTGATATTAAGTAAAATCTGTTGCTGGGAATGTTATTTAGGGGATGTCTACAGTATGCTGACAGTTGAAGAAAGGGATTTGTGCTCCCGAGACCTTTTTTTTCTTTGCATTAAGAAGTAGAGCCATTTTGCAAGCGTGCTTTCTGACAAAGATAGAAGAGACAATTACAGCATTACCAAAGACTGAGTGCTCTGGCACCTGGCTATACATAGATGAGTCTGCAAAGAGAGTGGACATCCTTCGGCAGGAAATTATTCTGAAAGAGATAATAACCATCAGCTAACTGAAGGATTTAAGCCTACTTGAAAGGCATGATTACTACTTTAAACTGTGATGTAAGAGCCAAGGTTCCTGCAATTATCCAGTGAAGTGGGAAATGAAAAGAAAGTTACTCAACTACATTAGTGATCTGAAGTATAAGATGAATGCAGTAAAGTCTTATATCCATGACCTCTGTAATATGCCAATGTCGTACTTTCCAAAATAGACTATACATTGTTCTCCTGCTGATCTATTTAGAATCTTTTGTGTAAACATGATGTTTAAGACTGAGTTGTATAAGATCTGGGACTTTGAAATACTAATAATGGTGCTAATTCAGAGGAATGGTGTAATGCCTGAGTAGATATAAACATATAAGTGCTTAGAACAATGGCACAATAAGGGCTCAAGTATAGTAACATGTGGCCATGAGATACAGGGCTACTTTATCCAGGTCACAGTTCTAGTGGATAAGGTCTGTATTCAGAGCCCTCAGCTGTATTCTACAACTCTTCAGAGGAAACAGCAACTTCTGTTATCCTTCGCAACACAGGGAAACTCTCGGGGAGTCACTTGTGAAGGAATAACCTCTGAGGCTTTCTCCTTTCAGAAACTTCCAGGAATTCTAAAGATAAGTGAGTGAGATAAACAGGTATGCATCTTGCTTCACTAGGGTTGGTAGGATCAGTTCAGTTCAGTTCAGTCACTTAGTCATGTCCGACTCTTTGTGACTCCATGGACTGCAGCACTCCAGGCCTCCCTGTCCATCACCAGCTCCCTGAGTTTACTCAAACTCATGTCCATTAAGTCGGTGATGCCATCAAACCATCTCATCCTCTGTCGTCCCCTTCTCCTCCTTTCAATCTTTCCCAGCATCAGGGTCTTTTCAAATGAGTTAGTTCTTCACATCAGGTGGCCAAAATATTGGAGTTTCAGCCTCAGCATCAGTCCTTCCAATGAATATTGAGGACTGATTTCCTTTAGGATGGACTGGCTGGGTCACTTTCCATTTTTATCTGACTGTGACAGTTTCCTTTGTATAAAACTCTAGATCAAGTGTCTTTGCTTCTTGCTGTTAGTTGTAAATAAAAGGAATTTAGGAAACCAGTATTCCACTCACTTTTTTTCCATCACAAGATTGCCAGTTTCTCCATGTACTTGCCAATATTTGCTACTTTCTGCTTTTTCTTTTTCATTTTGTTAAATATAATAGCCATCCTAATGCGTGTGAAGTTATATATTATTGTGGTTTTGATTTTCATTGCCCTAAAAGTGATGTTAAACTCCATTTCATATGCTTATTAGCCATCTGCATATCTTCTTTGGAGAAACGACTATTCAAGTTCTTGGCCTTTTTTTTTTTTTTTTTTTAATTGAGTGGTTTTGTTATTGGGTTGTCGGTGTTCTTTCTGTATTATGGATATTACTCCCTTATCAGTTATATGAGCTGCAAATATTTTCTCCCATTCCATAGATTACCCTTTCACTCTGTTGTTAATATCCTTTGATATACAGTTCTTAATTTTGTTGAAATTTAATGTATCTTTTTTATTGTGCTTTTGGTGTCATGTACAAGAAACCACTGCTGAATCCAATGTCAGGAAGCTTATCCCATATGTTTTCCTTCTTTCTTTTTTTTAAAACTGGAGTTGTTATTGACATATAACATTGCATAAGTTTAAAATGTGCAGTGTGATGATTTGATACATGTATATATTGCAACAGGCTTCCCAGTGGTAAAGAAATCACCTGCCAATGGAGATGTAAGAGGTGTGGGTTCGATCCCTGGGTCAAGAAGATCCCCTGGAGGAGGCATGACAACCTACTCCAGTATTCTTGCCTTGAGAATCCCATGGACAGAAGAGCCTGGCGGGCTACAGTCCATAGCATTGCAAAGAGTCAGATATGACTGAAGCGACTTAGCATGCACATGTATATATTGCAGTAGTTACCACCATAGCATTAGGTAACATGTCTATCATGTTGCATGATTATAATTTTATGGTGAGAACATTTAAGATCTGATTTCTTAGCAACTTTGAAGTATATATACAATATATATATATATATATATATATATTTTACCGTAATCACAGTGCTATGTGTTAGAGCTTTAGAATTTACTCATCTTCTGATTGGAAGTGTGTACCATTTGATCAAAAGCTTTCCAGTTCTACCACCCTACAGTCCCTGGTAATCAGCATTCTATTCTCTGTTTCTAGTTTGGCTTTTTAAAATTTTATATATAAATGAGATCATACAGTATTTCTCTTTCTCTATGTGACTTATCTCATGTAATATAATGTCCTCTAGGTCCATCCATGTTATTGGAAATAGCAGAATTTCGTTCTTTCTCATGGCTGAATAATATGGTCCATTTTGTGTGTGTTTGTGTGTGTGGCACATCTTATTTAACCATTTACCCATTGAAGGACACTTAAGTCATGTCCATATCTTAGTTTGAATAATGCTGCAATAAGTATTGGAGTGCAGATATCATTTCAATGTCCTGTTTTCACTTCCTTTGGATATATACCCACCCAGAAGTGGAATTGCTGGGTGGTACAGTAGTCCTACATTTACTTTTTTGAAGAACATCCATACTATTTTCCATAGTGGCTACACCAATTCATATTCCCACCAATAATGCTCAAGGGTTTCCCTTTCTCCATGCCCTCACCAACACTTGTTATCCTTTGTGTTTTTTATGACAGCCATTCTAACAGTTGTGAGGGGATACCATATTCTGGGTTTCATTTGAGTTTCCTTGATGATCAGCGATGTTGAGCATCTCTTCATGTACTTATTGGTCACTTGGATGTCTTCTTTAGAAAATTTCTATTCAGCTCCTTTGCCAATTTTAAAAAGCCAGATAGCTGTGTGAATTCTGTATATATATTTTTGTATTAACCCTGTATTCAACATATGACTTGCAAAAATTTTCTCCCACTGTAACTTGCCTTTTCATTTTTTCATTTTTTTCTTTTGCTATCCAGAAGATTTTTAGTTTGAGGGAATCCCACTTACTGATTTTTGCTTTTGTTGCTTGTGTGCCCTTATGTTTTCTTCTAAATTTTTATAGTTTTAGCTCTTACATTTAGGTCTTTGATTCATTTTGAGTTAATTTTTGTATAAAATGAAAGGTAAGGATCCAACTTCATTGTTATACATATGGATGTCTTATTTTCTCAGCATCATTTGTTTATAAGAATGTCCTTTCTCCATTAAATGGTCTTGGCACACATTTTGAAAATCATTTGACCATATATATATATAGGGGTTTATTTCCAAGATCTCAATTCTTAGCTCCACTAGCTCTACCATTTGGCAATATCAATAACATTTATAAGTTTGCTTCTTCAACCTAGGCTTACAAATTTGGGAATGGTTCTATAAATAATGGAATTTCTGTTTGGGGTATACTTCACTCAACTGTCATACAAATACTAGCTCTTCTCGCCTTCCATTTCTACCTCAATGTCCAAGTTAACAGCCATTAGAGAAAGCATTCTTGAGTGAGAGAGAAGTGACTGTAACTCTGCCATGGATAGTGATTTGAAAGGCATGTGAAGAGGAAAAACATTCTGGACAAGGTTAAAAGATCCCTCATGCCCCAACTTTAAAAAAAAAAAAAAGTTTCCACATGCCACAACTATGACCTGACACAACCAAATATATGTGCATATATATATATATATATATATAAAGATATATATATATATATATAAAGATATATATATATTAAGAAAAAGTGTTGAATTGCCTACTGAGTATAATATATCAGATTAGGAGATATATAGATGCCCAGTGTTCCATTAAAATTGCCCAAAACTCAAACCAAGTATACATTCATGTCCTGTATTCAGTAGAGGCTCTTGAGGCATTAACCTATGAAATAAAAATGACCTTTTCCAATGACATATTGCTCTTATATGAGATATTCTCACATGAGAATATTTGAGGACAGTAGCATGGCCAGTACTGCTGAATGTCAATAAATGGAGAGACAGCTGAAAGTCTGAAAAAGGGTACAAAACCAGGAATAGTAGACAACAAAGAATGAATTTGCCAATTGGATAGCACTGCCAAGCACTGGCCTTTCATGTGGCTCATCAAAGAAACTATTGCTGAATGTTGAAAAGCACCTCTTGGACAAATCCACACATGGGGTCATTGCCATCTGTTTCACTGGCATTTGTTATTCCACAGAGTTTACCCAGGTTTGCATAGAATGTATAAGTTTGGGCTTGATAAAATTCTACTCATTGAGTTTCAAAAATCAAAGCCAAATGGTTTTTACTGCTTTAACTTAAAACTTGATTAGAACATACACTTAATCCAAAATTTAGTCCCTCTGATTTCGTGACAGCAAAGAATATTTAGATGCATATTTTCATTTTAAATATTTTCCTCATTTATTATAGTATAAACTTATTGGGGAATAATATGGTTTATTAACTACTGCCAAATATCTTAAGCAAATTATGTGGTTATGGAAGTAAAGTAATGTAGTTACTGTTTTCTTTTTCATAATATCTGGCAGAATTCTGGATTCATTAAAGATCTTAACAGGACTAAAATAAAATGGCCTGCAATGTATTCCAGTCAAATTTAATAAGATATTCAGTTACTAGCATCATTAAAACACAGTGAGTTCATTATAACCCAATCTGGCAGGAACTTTCATTGCACTGAGTTTGTGTTATTTTATATGATGCTGCTTTTTTTCCCTTCCTCCAAACCCCATCATACCCTTGGTGCTACATTACAGTCAATTAACACATTTTAACTGCTTATTTGCAATAAATCATTTTTAAATTACTATTCTAAGGGAGTTTGCTTTTTCTTCGTTTTCTTCATCAGATCATTGAAGTAAGTCTCCAAGGTTTACATGTTATATTTGATTATACTCAGTGTCTTGAAGAAATGCTATGCTAACACTATGAAATACTACCCTTCTGAATCATTATTCCTTCCCTGTCATAAAAATATAGTTCAGTGTTATTTTCTTCTTTTAATTGATAGCAAAAAGATATGGGAGGCTCATAGACAAAAAAAAATCTGTAATAGGCTGTAAGCTTCTTTAGAGAATGATTATGATTTTTATGTTCATAGTAGCTGTCATTTATCAAGTACTTACATCAGCTACTCTTCTAAGTTAGATCTGCTATCTCATATAGCATGACAGCTGAATGATGTATGTATTATACTATTCAATTATCCCCATCTTACAGATGGAAAATAATGAAACTCTGAGGGCTTAACCATCAGCCCAAGGTTACAAACCTAGTAGATGTGGAACAAGAGATCATCTCTGGTTCTAACTCAAAAATCAACACTTTATCCATTCTTCCAGGTTGCTTCTCAGAGTCTTTGTATCCTTAGGCCCCAAGACAGTGATTACAACTGAGTTGGCACTCAAATATTTGTTGACTCTAGTATTGATGAAGCTAACAAATCGCCAACAAGTAGCTGCAGTTTAATGCTGTTTTATTTCCATGATATCCTTTTAATAGCCATTTTTGGATGGATTCAACTATTGTTTTATTTTGTTTATTGTCAAAATGATTTATGAGCATGCATAGCTCAAAGAGAGCTGAAAAATAAATGTTTGTCATAGCTACAGGGAAGTCTGTAGAGAGGTCAGGGTTTTAAGGAATTTGGCAATCAAAGGATGCTGACAGAAGGAAGCGAGAGAGAGAAAACAAAAAATAAAATTTCAAGAGACAAAAAACAAGTGCTTTTACCTCCTCTTGTATTCTCTACTTCATTTGGTGCCACCCTCCTTCCCCCAGTTATACATGGTAGAAACTTAGGATGCATTTATGGTTCTCCCTTCTTCTTTGCCTCCCTTATTCTACTTAATAACATGCCTATTTTAATTACTACATATATTATTGTAATCTTCCCTCTCCTCTTCTCCCTTGAAATCACTCTCTGTTTTATGTCTCACCAGAATTAAGATCTTTCAAATTAATCTCCCTGCTTTCATATTCTTCTCCATTTTAGGTTTTGTCCACAATTGTAAGGCTGACATCAAAATTTCAAATCTTATCAGTTAACTTTCCCCTTTGAACCTTTTTAGTGGCCTCTTTCCATTCTACTTTCTCCAGTAGTTTACTCAGAGTAAACCTACCCTACCTTTCTTTTTAAGTCCATATTATGTGTTGCAGATGAGTGAAACCAATTTGGATGGTGCAACAAATCCTAAGTTTTTGTTTTGTTTTTACTATGGTGTCATTTTGTAAATATTGGTAGCCTCGTAGTGACAGGTAGCTGGTGACTATGTTCTCTCTCCCACACACTGACTGTTAGATGGTATGTTAACAGTAATAGAGTCTCAAGTTAAATTCCATCCAGTGTACAAATGTGAGATCCCACTCTCTGATCTAACGCCAAAGACTGGTGTGTGCTTAGTCGCTCAGTCATGTCCCACTCTTTGTTACCCAGTGGACAGAGGAGCCTGATGAGCTATAGTCCATGGCGATTCTCCAGGCAAGAATCCTGGAATGGGTTGCCATGCCTCCTCCAGGGGAACTTCCCAACCAGGGATCAAACCCAGGTCTCCTGCATTGCAGGTGGATTCTTTACCCTTGTACTTTACCTTAAAATCTCATTCTGAGGAAGATGCAATAAAGTAGCAATGACAGAGCTAGAGAGTTTTGCAGTGGATTATGGAGCAGAAAACTGAGAAACAGAAGTATTGGGTTGGCCAACAAGTTCGTTCAGGTTTTCCCATACAATATTATAGAAAAACCCAAACAAACTTGTTGACCAACCCAATACATGAGACCAAAGGAGCTCTAGACCTCCAGCTCTTTGCTGCCTTCTAAAACCTCCTTTGTTCAAGATTAAGTGGGTATGATATGTCACTTCTAACAATAAGCTATCTTAAACACTACTCATTTCAGCAATTAAAATGTATTTTTATATTTCTGAAAATGAGTAGACCCTATTATATAGCTCTTGTTAAAGAGGATCAGCATTAAGTAACTAGTCCTGAAGGCAATAATTCCTGATTACTGTATTTTCATGTGTTATTTGACAACCCCTAGGAGAAGGCAATGGCAACCCACTCCAGTGTTCTTGCCTGGAGAATCCTAGGGATGGGGAAGCCCGGTAGGCTGCCATCTATGGGGTTGCACAGTGTCGGACACGACTGAAGCAACTTAGCAGCAGTAGCAGCAGCAGTGACTATTTTAATTCAGGCACTTCTGACACTATTAACTGCTCTTATAACACACCATGCCCACTTTCGTATACTTTTAGCTCTAGTGACATACAAATACTTGTAGTTTCTTCATTGATTCATCTGCAAATGTTTATTTAATACTCCTTTATTCCAATCACTGTTATAGAGACTGAATATATAGTAGTGAACATGGCAAATTCCCTGTTCTCATTGCACTTTTGTTTTAGTGGGACACAGAAAAATTGTGTATATATATATATATAGTTTTATATACATACAAAAACATATATAGCAATAACATATGCAATAATACAACTATAATATCAACATATTTAATGAGTACTTACTATGTGCCAAGAAATATTCTGCTTTATATGCATTAATGTATTAATCCTTACAGTGGTATTGTGTACATACAACTGTGGTCCCCATTTTACAAAGGAAGAGACTAAGATACAGACAGATTGAGCAGTTTATCTTCACAATGATAATAAGTGGTGAAACTTAAATTTGAACCCAGTCAGCCTCATACTAGAATATATTGTCCTAGCTTTCATGACACACTATTTTTTTTCATTTGATACATTGGTATGTTAAAACCCTAGGAAAAGTGTCTCATCTGGATTGGTAAATGCTATCCCTGTAGAAACTGTTTATAAGCAGGGGAATGGAATATCATGACTAGCTGTATCCGGGTCATATGTCTACCCTGTAGCAATGGTGGCAGTGTAATATGCTTAACGTCTCATTGTATAATTGGAGTGAAAAACACTAATAACTAAAACAATAAAGGGGAAAGAGTACAGAATCAATGAAAAAACTAGACACCACCTTTTTCATAATGCTATTTCTCACCTCTGTTCATGAGCTCATATTGCTTTGTTTTGACTGGCATGCTTTGCCCAACATTCTCCCACAAATATACACTTCAGTTTAAAGAATGACATAAGGTAAAATCTCTACTTAAAAACTGCCATTATCACCTCTTTTTAAAAAATTTTCATGACTTTTGCATATTTTAAATATTTGGCTTTTCAGCATGTGGTATCTTAGTTCTCCAACCAGGGATTGAACACATGCCTCTGCTGTGGAAGCACAGAGTCTTAAGCACTGGACTGCCATGGAAGTCCCCATTGTCACCTCTCTTAAACTGAGTTATACACTTCTTTGCTCTTTGTCCATAATATCCTACATGTATCTTCATCATGATAGTGTCCTGATGGCATACATTTCTACTTCCTCCAGTATACTGTGATTGCCTTTAAAACCATAATGCTTTTTTATTCATCTTTTTTATCCTAAGGCTTAGCTCAATGTCCACACATATTCATTGGAAATCAGTAAATGCTGGTTGACTCAATGGCAGATTTGGAAGCCCCTTGGGAAAAATCAAAAGCAAAGATCCTATGATTTGAGTTCCTATAATAATACGTTAAGGAAAAAAATCCCAGTGACATGCTCTGTCTGGTAATAATTCAATTCTTTCAACTAAACAGCTTGCCAGAAACAAGGCTTTTATATTGGTTATTATATGAGTTTCAGAGAAGTTAGAATTTCAAAGTTTGTAAAGTTATGCATCATAGAACCATGGAAGGATAGAGCTGGAAGTGTCTTTAGAGGTTATTTAGTACAGCATTTTTCATTTAATAGGTAAGAATTTTGAAGTGAGATATTTTTTAATAAAGCATGCAGAGTAATGATACTTGCAGAAGAGCAGGAATAGCATTCAGATCTTCCTATCTCTTGTGTTTCACCACTTTAATTTTCTTGACTGATTTTACCTCTGGCACTCAGCTACACAGTGTTCTCTGATATTATCTTATTGCTTAGGTTCCTCTAGCATCTTTTTAGCATTTTAGGATCTCGATACACGCATTGACTTGATCTTCTGTTTTTCCTTTCCCTTCTCCCTATCTAAAAACCCAAACATCAAAATGCACTTGTCCTAAGAACCTGAATCTCTATTTTCCCAAGTCATGTCTTCTAACTAATTCTGTGTCAATGATCATTAGCAGACTCTGTTATTCTATGTTCCCCTGTTATCTGTTGGTCATTCCAAGTATTGTCTCTAACTTTATTAATTCTCTTTCTGAGAAATCAGTTACAGTGGCCTTCACATCAGAAAGCTAACGGAACAGTATCAAATTATCATTCTAGGTTCAAGGTTTAAGGAATCAACTTTGTGTATCATAGTTGAGATTGCCTATTTTGTGATTCTATACAATTAATTCCTCACTTAGTACCTCCAAGTAAGAGACAAACCCAGTAAAAACTACAATTGATGCCTATTTTACTGGTCATTTTTTCCCTCTCCTGAATCAGTGTGAGAAAGGTAAAAGCTATAAAATTAATAAGAATTTGGCCTGTGGTCATTTGTGGTTGAACATCTGAGCTTTTTTTCCATTGGAGAATATGAGATAATCCAGCATTAGTGATAAACCACATACAATCTGGAGCTAGACTGCCTCAATTCAAATTCTGTCTCTACATGTAATGTCTGTGTGGTCTTGCTGAAGTTCGTTAAATTTGTTGTGTCTCAGTTGCTCCATATATAAAATAGAGATAATGAAAATAACTATTTCATAAGGTTGATCTGGAGATGATACTTTTTAATACCTTTAAGTGCTTATAAGGGTACCCTGCACAGAGTAAATACTACATTTTTATCATTGTCTGTCTTGTAGTTCAGTGGCAGAAATCATGTAATCAATTAGCAATGTTTGCTGTGGTTTCAGGAGGGAGGTGACTATGCATGTCATAAATGTGCCATTCCTGGTAGAGACAAAAGGAATATCTATGCTCAAAGAGGCTACTTTTGGGTGAATTACTTAGCTGTAGTCACATAAAGAGTAGACAATTCAAGGTTAATTGAAATAGCTAAAATTACTTTTAGACTCTGCTCTAACATTTTAAACAGGAAAGAGAAAGGCAAAGACCCGGTTATTTCAAAGGTGAGAAAGAGTAATCATAGGAGAGGAAATTCTATAATTTACAATCTACACTACAATCTAGAATCTAGAATGGTCACTTGAGAAGGCTTAAAACTCATGAAAACACCATGAAAAAAGGAAGACTTTGGAAGCTTAGAATGCCAGTGACAAAAACGGACAGGGTTAAGATCCAAAACCTAAACATTTACCTGTCCTTAAATTTGTGTAATCTGAAGAGAATTATAATGTCTGTCAGTTAATATCTGCTGGTGAATTTAGGATAATCCAAGTACAATTTAGAACATTACCTCTGCTTGATGTTGTGAATTCAGCTTGCTTCTAATCAGAGTCCTCTCCAAAAATCTGAATTCTTTTTCTGCTTCCACATGCTTCTGTCAATGAAACCTGAATTTTCATTTGGTCCCCTGGAATGGATTTTAGCATATCTATAAATGCTTCTACTCCCCCAATTGTTGGCCTTTCTTGGTCTCTATACATTTTAAGGTCCACCAGTAACAAATTTTTTTTTATTAAACTACTCTATTCTCCCCACTTAGCCTCATTTCTGGGTCTGGCTGTTTACCCATCACTGTGGGGACTTATTGATTTTTCTGGGCCCAGAAACCATGTATCTATTAACAATTAGCTCTGTTCTTTAACATACATAAGCACAGTCCCACACAGCATTCAACATATGTACAAAAATACCCCCCAAAAACCAGGCCTTTCTTTCCAGTCAAAGATACCAATTGTATTTTGAATGTAACATTGGGCAATTTGCCTATACTCCCTGGGGCTCATTTACTTTATTTGTGAAATATCACATGTGGAGAAAATGTATGGAATTTAAAACAGTTTGGCTTTTTTGAGGAAAGCAGTTATATATAAAGCCTAAAGAAACCTCTCTCTTGATCAGTACCACGAATAAATACATTGGAATATATTTTTGGAACAGACCTTAGTTCATGGAAAGAAAAATAATAAGTAAAGTGATATGATTTAGTTGGAAATATCTGAAGTTAAACATCAGTTTATAATCCTTATACATCCTTATATAATCTTTATAATCCTTTAATCCTTGTGATCTTTAAGTAGTTGCGTGATTTTAGGCACGTCACATAATTTGCCAATCAGGGAAAATACCACATTCTGCCAATATCTCAGAGTTGTTATCTTTGTAGAGATATAGAAAGCTATTACACAAATCTCTAAATTGCTTAAAATTCACAAAATTTCTTATACAAAAAATATAGTTGTATAATAATGAAATACTAACTTACTAGTAACTTAATATGAATACTAATTTAATAATTTTTAAAATTTTAATTCTAAACTTATTATGATAAGTTTATTATGATTTATTAATATTAGGGAATATGCTATTATTTTTAATAACAGGATAGATGTGAATTTTGCTGATAAATCAGAAACCTATTAATGGTCTCATGATCCTCTGATGAGAATTATTTTTTGTAACAAATATTTAGTTATTGCATATGAAATCATATTAATATTTTTTTTAACTTTTTATTTGATATTGGAGTATAGCCAATTAACAATGTTGTGATTGTTCCAGGTGAACAGCAAAGGGACTCAGCCACACATATACATGTATCCATTCTCCCCCAAACTCCTCTCCCATCCAGGCTGCCACATAACATTGAAGCAGAGTTCCCTGTGCTATACAATAGGTCCTTGTTGGTTATCCATTTTAAATATAGCAGTGTGTACAGTCGATCCCAACTCCCTATCTGTTCTCCCCATTCTTCCCCTCAGCAACCATAAGTTCATTGTCTAAGTATGTTAGTCTGTATCTGTTAATAATCATATTAATCTTGTATAATGGAAAACCATTTGATCTTGTTATCTTGTAATGAGTCAGAAATTATCAGTGTGGATTCCATGTGTGTTTGCATAAATGGCCAGTGGACACTGCTTTCTAATTAGATGCATCAAAAGGAGAACCAGCTGCAAGTTTTGGATGACTCTACTTACTTCATGTCTCAACCATTTTCCTTTTTTTGCCAAAGGATTGTGAATACTCATGGGTGACCCAAAGAGTTGAGCAGTAGAGACCTCAAACCAAGTTTTAATCACAAGATATTATTCTTTACCTTTTTTGTCCCTCAGTGCTTCTGCAATTCTCCTTCTTAAAAAGGTAGCTCCCCTATCTACTTCCCCCATCCCAGGCATTGCCTCATACCCTAAATCTTGCCCTTTCCTTTTCTCTTTATAAAAATTTACCTATCTCTTACTCCACTGTGTCAGGAACATTTCCTGCTTTATAAGTTAACATGTATTGAATTTTATAAAGAATCACAGGAAATGTGCTAGGGGAAGAATTTTCTTGAGTGTGATCTATGGAAAGCTTATTAGGGGAAAAAAAAATCCATGATTAAATAAAATTGGGAACTGCTGTATACCACATCACCCTCTTGGTAATTCAAACTGTACATTAGCATACTTAAAGGTCCTGAGAAGTGCAGCTGTCAAAAATCTGGTTTCACTCTCATTAACAGCATGTTTCTCACACATATTTGAACATATGACCTATTTTCAAGTCACACTTATTAATATCTCTCAGGACACTGATCTTCCAGAGAACACCCTTTCTGTATTAGAATACACACTCTACTAGAAAATGTTAATAATGTGATATGTCACTCTTTTTTCATAGCATGTTTATGTACATTTAACAACGATTTATAGAGAAATTTTAACTCAGAGATTGCGATATTTTCAGAAAAAAGAGTTCTTTTATATTTCCACAGAGAAGAGTACTTTCTCTGCTGTTCATGAGTTATTGCATCCGAGATTTCTTATGATTTATTTTTACACCTGGATCACTTTTAAGCTGCCTAAAATTCATTCTTTAGAATTTCCTCTAGTGAAGGTCTATTTGTCTTATAATGTTATTATTTCACACTAATCATTGGAAAATGAGCATATTTCAGTGGGTATGGAATTTTAGGTCTGCAATTGTTTTTGTAGAAGTTTTAAAATGTTATCCCACTCTACTCTGACTTCCATTATAGCTCTTGAGATGTCAACTATTATTTTAACTGCAATTGTTTTTTAAAAATCTTTACCTTTGATCTAGAGTTTCACTTCGATGGGTCTTAATGTGGATTTACTTATAAATATATTTTATATACCTCACATAGACTTCATTGTCTTCTGCACATCTGAGGTTATTGATATTTCTCCCAGCAATCTTGATTCCAGCTTGTGCTTCTTCCAGCCCAGCGTTTCTCATGATGTACATTGCATATAAGTTAAATAAGCAGAGTGACTATATACAGCCTTGACGTACTCCTTTTTCTATTTGGAACCAGCCTGTTGTTCCATGTTCAGTTCTAACGGTTGCTTCCTGACCTGCATACAGATTTCTCAAGAGGCAGGTCAGATGGTCTGAGGAACTAAAAAGCCTCTTGATGAAAGTGAAGGAGGAGAATGAAAAAGTTGGCTTAAAGCTCAACATTCAGAAAACTAAGATCATGGCATCTGGCCCCATCTCTTCATGGGAAATAGATGGGGAAGCAGTGGAAACAGTGTCAGACTTTTTTTGGGGGGCTCCAAAACCACTGCGGATGTTGATTGCAGCCATGAAATTAAGAGGCTTACTCCTTAGAAGGAAAGTTATGACCAGCCTAGATAGCATATTTAAAAGCAGAGACGTTACTTTGCCAATAAAGGTCCATCTAGTCAAGGCTATGGTCTTTCCAGTAGTCATGTATGGATATGAGAATTGGACGGTGAAGAAAGCTGAGCGCCGAATAAATTGATGCTTTTGAACTGTGGTGTTGGAGAAGACTCTTGAGAGTCCCTTGGACTGCAAGAAGATCCAACCAGTCCATCCTAAAGGAGATCAGTCCTGGATGTTCATTGGAAGGACTGATGTTGAAGCTGAAACTCCAATACTTTGGCCACCTCATGCGAAGAGTTGACTCATTGGAAAAGACCCTAACTGCTGGGAAGGATTGGGGCAGGAGGAGAAGGGGACGACAGAGGATGAGATGGTTGGATGGCATCACTGACTCGATGGACATGGGTTTGGGTAGACTCCAGGAGTTGGTGATGGACAGGGAGGTCTGGCGTGCTGCGATTCATGGGGTCGCAAGGAGTCAGACATGACTGAGTAACTGAACTGAACTAAACTGAGACTTCATTAACTTCATTAATCATTAGATTTTTTTTTTAATCACTTCTGGAAAGTACACCACCATGGAAGAGATATTCTTTATTTCTCATATATTCAGAGAGCATCAAATAATCTGGTTGTGTGTATACTGAGTGTGGGGTTGGCGTGTGGTGTTATGTGGTAGAGAGAGTTGCTAATGATGGGAAAGAATTGATCCTCTGAAGGCCCAAAGAGGTTATGTGGTATGGCTTTTCACAAAGACCCTATTCTCAATAAATATCCTACCACTGGGAAGAGCAGAGGCAGTTCATGCCACCCTCTGAATTAATCAGTTGAGGATTCCCATGTTAATGCCCAAAACACTCTAAGGATGAGAACTGGTATGCTGTAGAAGATGGATATATGGTAGGAAAGCTTGTTATTTGTTTGTGAATTGGAGTGGTTCCGCAATTCATAAAATTCTTGATAGAAGGCTGCCTATTCTCCTTAGGTTGAAGTCTCACCATATAGCAGGACTTGAGTAGTAAATAGCTTTTACATCCTCTCCACATTGATTCTAGAGAAGGAAATGGCAACCTACTCCAGTATTCTTGCCTAGAGAATCCCATGGATAAAGAAGCCTGGCAGGCTACAGTCCATAGGGTTGCAGAGTCAGATATGACTGAAGTGACTTAGCACGAATATAGCATTGATTGCCAAAGTTCACCCAATTTCTGAATTTCTTAAATGTTACTTGGTGGTTTTAAGCTTTTTTAATATTAAAGCAGAAAATGCTTGGAAAATTAGCTAAATTTTTTTGGAAATTATATTTGGTCACACCTTCCCAGGTTGCTCAGTGGTAAAGAATCCACTTGCTAAGGCAGGAGACACAAGAGACATGAGTTCGATCCCTGGGTCTGGAAGATACCCTGGAGAAAGAAATGGCAACCCACTCCAGTATTCTTGCCTGGAAAAGCCCATGAACAGAGGAGACTGGTGGGCTACAGTCCATAGTGTTACATAGAGTCAGACACAACTGAGTAAGTATGAGTATCATACTTTGCTTATATATGGATCACTTCCTCTCAGCCACTAACTCTGGCTGCCAGAGTATTAAAAGATAGTGCTATTCAAAGTCAGCCTTTAAAATTGTTTTCAGAGGAACCAGTTGGATGCCTTTCAAAATATTGTGGCCCATTAGGTACCTAAAGATCTAAATGCTAGGAAAAAAATTCCAGTAAATATGTTTATGATGAAATCAGACATTGTGAGAAAAAGATAAAATCATATTTTCAGAATATGCCTATCACATCTCCTTTAAGACAGATGGTTCCAAGCAAAGAAGAAAAAAAAAAAAAACATTATGAAAAAAGACAAGACATAAGCAAAGACTAAATTTTGATACTTTCCATTAGGTGATCATAGTGGTCATTTATTCAACATAACTTTTTAAATTTATACCAGGCACTGTGCCACAGTCTTGGAATGGTCCCTTGAAAGATATGTATGTTTGGGAGATGTGTTTTTCCACTGTAAAGGCTTAGTTCAACTAACAAAAACAAAGGTGAGAGAGAGATTAGGAAAATCATGAAAGAGGAGCAGGTGAAAAATAGTTCCTAGAATAGAAGGCTAGTAGCCCCTTAATTGACAAGACCTATTAATTGTCTAGATCAAAAATAAATATATAATTAATAAATAACTCATATTAATGCATACAGTCTTTGTCTGGAGACAAAGATAAACTTCCAAAGATAAAAATAAATAGGTTACATTCAAGAGAACAAGAAGCAGAATTTCTTCTCACTTCTTAATATTAATACCAGAAGCTAGAAGGCAATGTTCAAGATCTTCAGATAAAATTATTTGTCTAAAATTCTGTGTGCCATCAAACTATCAGTCAGTGTGTATTTTCTCATATTTTTTACACAAGAATATATATTAGAAAAAACTCAAAGGTACTGGAGAAAGTACTCTACTAAAACAAGAAAATAAGCCTAAGAAGTAGGATCCAAGAAGGAAGTGATTCCATGCATGAGAGCACAACAGAGAAATGAAGAGAATTCCACTAATGATGGCCAATGGAAGTGCCAAGAGAACTGTTATTCAACAGAGATAAAGTGCAACAAGTTCAGGCTAGACTACAAGCATGGAAAGTTCCAGAGAAACATGGGACCTAACGGATTACATGGGATCTAATCAGATAACTGAGTTAAGCTTTTGCGAGGCCATATGGAAACTTAGATGAAATTCAAAGAAAGTTTAACAAATAAAAGATTTAGACAATTACTAAGTCTAAGGAGAATATGCTGTATATGAAAGGAAATGTTATTGGGAGTTCCAAGTTTGGACAATTAATTTTATGGTCACTCTAATGAAAACTTCATGGTCAAAGAGCATGGTCTTTCTCAGGGACCCTGAAGTCATTCATCTAAATTGAGAGTTGGAACAGCTCTCTGGACTGCAAGGAGATCAAACCAGTTAATTCTAAAGGAAATCAGTCCTGAATATTCATTGGAAGGACTGATGCTGAAGCTGAAACTCCAATACTTTGGCCACCTGATGCAAAGAACTGACTCATTGGAAAAGACCCTGATGTTGGGAAAGATTGAAGGCAGGAAGAGAAGGGGACGACAGAGGATGAGATGGTTGGATGGCATCACTGACTTGATGGACATGAGTTTGAGCAAGCTCCAGGAGTTGGTGAAGGACAGTGAAGCCTGGCGTGCTGCAGTCCATGGGGTCACAAAGAGTTGGACATGACTAAGCGACTGAACTGAACTGAACTGCTCTGACCATGAAGTTTTCAATAGAGTGACCATAAAATGAACTGCTCAAATTTGGAAGCTTTTGACAGTGAGAAGGATGTGCTATTAATAGTTAATATGGGACAAAGGTCTTAACTTAAACCTCTCGTAAGCAACCTGGGACATATGGTGTTCCTAGCTGTCAAGGAAATACCCTTTCCATTTGGTGGCAACTTACTTTTAATTTGCAGTCAAAGTACTCTGGAGAGAATAAACTGCTAATCTTGGAATCTCCTTCATAAAATGTGATTAAAAATGTCACAATCTAAAACAAACAAGCAAACAAAAAAGTCACAATCTACTTCTTAAATGAATCAGGTGCTTTATTTGCAGGTGTTCAGGAATACAGAGCTCACTGTATAAAACTAAGTGAAGAAAAGAATTCTTATTGATGAAAAGTAATTTGAAAACCACATTCTTAGACATTTTTTGTAGTTTATCATAAATAATTATTTCATAAATTACTGATGTTTGCAAACATGGATTTTAAGAGAGTTTCTCAATAAGGCTCCAAATTTATTTATCCAATTATGGCTATTTTTAAAACTCTAACAACTAGATTTCACTAATGAGTAACTCCCATGTTTCTACTTTTTTTAAAAGAGTAGAGTCCATTTGGGCTCTTTAGCTAGGCTTATTCATTAATTATCTTACTCACATAGTGAATCCTCCCTCCAACCCCACTTTTCACTCAAAATCCCTATTGTGCATACCCATTGTGTTTTTAAAAATATGTAAAAAACATTCTCAAAGGGGCCAAAATAAAAATATTCCCTAGTTCAACAACATACCAATGCTCTGTGCTAACTCTTTAATATTAAAGCTAGATTTTTTTTTTTTCTAAGCAGCATTGTGAGTATATTCATAAGGATTTGAATTATGATTTCCTGACAAGGAATCAACACACTGCTGTTGTTCTTGTCATTCAAAGCTTTTCCCATCAAGCATAACATAAGTAGTTCAGTTCAGTTCAGTCGCTCAGTCATGTCTGACTCCTTGTGACCCCATGAATCTCAGCACACCAGGCCTCCCTGTCCATCACCAACTCCTGGAGTTTACTCAAACTCAAGTTCATTGAGTCGGTGATGCCATCCAGCCATCTCATCCTCTGTGTCCCCTTCTCCTCCTGCCCCCAATCCCTCCCAGCATCAGGGTCTTTTCCAATGAGTCAACTCTTTGCATGAGGTGGCCAAAGTACTGCAGTTTCAGCTTCAGCATCAGTCCTTCCAATGAACACCCAGGACTGATCTCCTTTAGGATGGACTGGTTGGATCTCCTTGCAGTCCAAGGGACTCTCAAGAGTCTTCTCCAACACCACAGTTCAAAAGCATCAATTTTTCAGTGCTCAGCTTTCTTCACAGTCCAATGCTCACATCCATACATGACCACTGGAAAAACCGTAGCCTTGACTAGATGGACATTTGTTGGCAAAGTAATGTCTCTGCTTTTTAATATGCTATCTAGGTTGATCATAACTTTCCTTCCAAGGAGAGAGGATGGGCTATTACCTTCATCTTCAAGACATTTCCATTTGATATGTACACATGTGATCATTTTGATGTGTTTTATGTTATACATAAAGAAGACTCAGTAAAGAAGATTCATGGCTTCAAAGGTTTATGAGGATTCTGAGATGTTTACTTTAATTATGAATGAATTTGTGTAGATGAATGAACCTAACTTAAATAAAACCACATATATAGCACTACTAATAGAAAATATTCCTTCAAACTTAGGCAGATTTTCACATTATTAGAAAACTGCTTACCTCAAGGGAAGCTTTTTGTTGGTTTTAAGCTTATTATTATTTTTTTTATTTCCATTTTTAAAATTTAGAATTTTTAACTTTTAAATTATTTTTCATTACTTTTATAGAATGAGCTGAAATGGGGAAAGACATTAGTGTTGATGTTTTTGAAATCTAAATTTTTGGAAGAGCATATAATGGCTTGCTAAGTCACTTCAGTCGTGTCTGACTCTGTGCAACCCCATAGACAGCAGCCCACCAGACTCCCCTGTCCCTGGGATTCTCCAGGCAGGAACAGTGGAGTGGGTTGCCATTTCCTTCTCCAACGTATGAAAGTGAAAAGTGAAAGTGAAGTCACTCAGTCGTGTCCGACTCTTCACGACCCCATGGACTGCAGCCTACCAGGTTTGTCCATCCAGGGTATTTCCAGGCAGGAGTACTGGAATGGGTGCCATCGCCTTCTCTGATATAATGGCTTGGGCATTTTAATAATATCATCTGTGAAAACATATGGATGTTGCTTTAGCTAGTGTTTATAAAATTAAAGCAATTTTAAACATTTCTCTACATTCTTTAACAATTCTAGGAATTTTCCTTCCCCCCAAATATTTACTTTTCTTAATTCAGGTAACAGAATCATCTATATTCTCCTCCTTTTAACTTTTCTTCCTATGCATTCATACATGTTGCCAACTCTGCCCATATCCAAGCCCGCCTAAATCACTGAGCCGTCAGCATCTTGGGAAAGAATGAGCAAGCTTGAAGAGAAGCTTTTCAGGAGTAGAGAGTAACAAAAAATAAAATAAATTGGGTCAACCAAAATTCAACTAAATATCAAACTATTTTTTGAAGTAATAAACTTTTCACTGTTTATGTTTGTGTGTGTCAGTGTGCATTTGCATGAGCACACACAAGCACACTTTTGTATACATATGACTGTTTGTTGTGTATTGAAATGTTTCTGGAAACCAATTCCAGTTCATGAGTTTTAATTCCAGCTAAACTCAGAATCACCTTAAGCGGGATCACTGTTTTGAGTAATAGCCAAATTGTTTACATAATCCTGGAAATCCTTATGCCCATTTAGGTACACAGGAGTATTTATCAATGTAATAGTGGGGTAAAAACCCTGTTTTTGTCTTTTATAAGCTTGAACTATTTTCTGCATCCTAAATAAAAATTGTTAAATACAACAGCCTCCCCCCCTTCCCCACCTCCAGTGACTGAAATATCACCATTCATTTAATGCCCATTTCAAAAATGGCTATATTCAGCCTCAACTCTACAATATAAAACTGGGATTATGCCAAGTCTAAGTCACTGGAAAGAGAGAATCAGCTTGAGATTTCTTTCCATTTGGATACTTGAATATGTCAAAGGTGACTTGAAATTTTAACTAACTTTTGTTAACCCATTGGGCTTAAAAACCAATTAGCATCCAAGGAAACAAAATTGTGAGGGTTTACAAGATGCTTTTTCCAAAGAGCAAAATCTTTCAAGGATGCTTGAAGGGGCTTCTTTCCCTGAACAATGGCCAGTCAGACTTGGCAAGGAAATCTGTCATGTGCTTGGGTTGCATAGGGTTAGGAGGCAGGCAACTCTTCTAAAGGCTCTGCAAAACAGTCCCCTGAAACAATCATTCAGTAATCCACCATTTAGCCTTTCCCAAGCTGCTGTTGTGTGTTAGGCTCTAATAGTTAAACAGTGAGCAAAAATTTGGAAGTTAGAAATTAAATAGTGTTTATTCTAACTCAAACAGCTTTGGAAAGATTACTTAGACATGGCCTGTTCCCATTTATGTTAACTTTGCACTAAGACCCTCTTTTGGAACACACTCCATCCTGTTCTTAGCCATACTGATCATAGTGGTGTCACCAATAAAATAATTTTTGGTGAAACTGAATCAAGATCCTGAAACTTGAAAGATTATCGTGACCCATACATTGATATGTAATTAAAAATGAAATTTTATTTTTCAAAATGGCACAAAACTTGAATACAAACCGTAACTAAATATTTTAGTTTTTTCAACATAGTTTTCTTCTTTCTAGACATTAGACATTTTTACTCCAAAATCTAGATAGGTTAATCAAAACTGAACTTTGCTGGTGCTCTAAACATAAGCGTAGTCTGAATTTTGGGTAACTCAGTACTAGATCTTGAATAAGATTTCTGTTTTCAATAAGAAACATCCTCCCTGATCACTCTTCCAATTAGGCTTACTAGACCGCACAGCACAAACAAATTTGGGGAAACTGACTGAACAGTTATAAAACTCCTGAAATCTTTTGGGAACCCCCACAGTTCCTTGACTATAATAGAAGCTGCACAATGATCTCCTTTAACTTTATTTTTAATTCCTGAAAATGTAATGTTTGTTGGTTTGTAGTTGAAATGCCAAGAAAACATGTTCAGGCAAAGTGGTCAATGTAACAGAGCTTTAGAATTTAATAATTTATCCACTCTTGGCATTTGTTTTTAATCTCCAGAAGTGGACACTAATCATATTTTACCTTTTAATCATATTTTACCTTTTAACAATGATAATTTAGCCTGTGTCAAGAGATGGCTGTACATTCATTGTCAAGCTCAGTTGCACAGTTGTGTCTGAATCTTTGAGACCCCATGGACTACATGTAGCCCTCCAGGCTCCTCTGTCCATGGGATTATCCTGGCAAAAATACTGGAGTGGGTTGCCATTTCCTCCTCCAGGGGATCTTCCCAACCCTGGGATGGAACCTGAGTTTCTTTACCATTGAGCCATCTAGGAAGCCCCAGTTTAGCCTATACACAATATAAAATCTAGCATCCTTTTAAGAAATTTCAGTCTAAAATCAAATTAGTCAAGATGAAAAAAAATGGTTAATTAATAGCTCCTTCAAGTAAATCAATCAGTCATTTGGTTGACAGATTTTAGTTTTGCCATCTCACCCTGGTAACTTTTAGATGGTATAAATGCAATTCTTTGGGCAATAGGAGGCATAGATGAGACAGTGTTACAAATACAAACCTATGATAACATCCAAATTTAGAAACAGAATTATCACAAGGCAGTACTTACATTGTCATTCAGAGGGAAAATTAACATTCATCAACAACTAATTTGCAACCATCTTGCTATGTTTTATTAAATTTGTTATTTTATTTCTCCTTTGTATTAACCCTATAAGGTTGATATTACTACCATAATATTACAGATGTGAAAACTGAGGCCTAGAAATACTTCTATGACTAGTATGGGTTAGATTCACAATTGGAGCCTGGATAGTTAGATTCTAGAAACTTCTCTTTTTTTCAGACAGTATTCATTAGTGGTTAATAGACTTCCCTCGTGGCTCAGATAGTGAAGAATCTGTCTGCAGTGCAGGAGACTTGCTATTGTTATAATTTTTATTGTATCATCCAGTTGATAATTGTCAGTAATAAGAAGCTGTTTGTATCTCAAACAGTAACTCATTAAAAAAAAAGTTCTTGTTCACAAGAGTTTACAAATGAATGGGATAAAAAGTAAAACTAGAATTTCCTTGCAAGTTTCATATAACAGTAATTTCCCCCTGAGCATTTTTAATATCACAACTTATCAGCATATTTAGCATAGGGTCTTCCCTGGCGATCTAGTGGTCAAGACTTTGCCTTTCAATGCAGGCAGTGTGAGTTCAATCCCTTAGTCAGGGAGCTAAGATCCCACATGCCTTGTGGCCAAAAAACCAAAACATAAAACAGAAGCAATATTGTAACAAATTCAATAAAGACTTTAAAAAATGGTCCACATTAAAAAAAAAAACCTTTAAAAAAGAATATTGAGGATATTATTTCCCTACCTTTTATAAAACATGCCCCACTGGTACATAATTTAAAAATTAAATTAGTAAAATTAGTAACTTGGGCTTCCCTGGTAGCTCAGATAGTAAAGAATCTGCCTGCAATGCAGGAGACCCCAGTTCAATCCCTGGGTTGGGAAGATCCCCTGGAGAAGGGAATGGAATAAATTAATTGAAAAATTTTAAATTATCCTTAACATTATAATTTCAAGATAAACTAAATATAAAGATTAAAAACAGATTAAAGTTAATGTGACAAAAGGCAGTTTTATCTCCAAAACACAGTTTTCATCTATTCTTCCAGTATTTGAAAAACAATATGACAATATGTGTTGAGTGTCAGACAAGTAATCTATTTTCTGAGGACCTTAGTCACCTGCTGTAAAACAGGGATACACAGTGATACACAGGAATCCCTGATTTATGTCAATGTATGGCAAAAACCACTACAATATTGTAAAATAATTAGCCTCCAACTAATAAAAATAAATGGGAAAAAAAAGGATTTGTTATTGTGGACGGTAACACACTTGCTATCTAGCTGTTAGTAGCTCATTCATCTTAAGCTAAAAGCATCCACATATATTTCATTGTTCTCAAAGTCAAAGAAACACGATTTTTTTTTTGTCATAGCTGTTAAATAATATTTCCATTTTAGGAGGGAAAACTCTATGAAGAAAAACAGAGCCAGGTTATTCATGAACAGTAATGTTAGCTTTCCAAATGCTTTCTGATCCAGGACCACTTAGTCAATTTATAATTTAATGGTATGACAGTCAAGCATATTCAAAGCAGATACAGTTCTTATAATTCATGATATTGTGTGGAAAATATCCTGAGTTGCTACCATTTAAAGTGATGCACACATCTTAGGACACATTTTATGGTAATAATTAGAATGAATCTGAGAAACATTCAGAATGAATATATTCTTGGTCACTGATTGCAGGAAGATTGGCTAATATGCCATGTTCACTATTTGTGCAGTCTTCCCTTATTCCTGTATTTGCATGCAAATGACTTAGTTTTTGTCTCTATTTAAGTAGAATTTTCCATTACAAACAAAGAACTAAATGTAAAACCATAAAGGAAAATTTGTGCTCTCCCTTTATTAAAAGTGGTCCTGAAAAATAGAAGGAGACAGCTGCTGGCAGGTTAATCTCATTTCCACATTATCACTGGAATTTTAACAAGTTTTAAGCAAAGCAGGCATTATTTCATCTCATGTAGAATTGTGTTTTTTTTGGTTTGTTTTTTCTTTTTTTTTTCAGTAGTGATGGATTCAAGAAGTTAAGTTATGGGGTAAGTCAACTTTGGGGTCTCAGAGGGACCTTTTGGGGAAGCAAGGGATAAAGAAAGGAACTTGGGTGGGGAAGAAAAGGAAGGAGGTCTGGAAAAGTTCCTAACCACACAGATGCAGACCAGTAGGCTGTAACTCACACACATACCAAAAAAAGGCTTGAGCCTCATTTTTATGAGTTTACTACCCTTCTTCCTCCATTCCCTGTCCTCCCTACATACATATTTCAGACAAAATCAGTCCCTCTAATCCATGTTGTCATTCAGTTTAATGCCCCCAGCAGATTTTGACTGACAGTGAAATGAGTACACTGCATCACTTTTATATAAAGAACAATTTTAATGTTTTGCCAGAAAGAAAGCAAGTTGAAATACTTTGTCTTCTTTTGTGTTTCCTATTAGAATGTTTACTTTTTTAATTTCTTCAATTAGCATTTATCTGTGAATATAAATACAGTAAGCTCCCAGAATACCATAATAAAAATGATTCCAGATTAAAAGCAAAGACAAAAAGCCTTGCCACAGACTGACATACTTTTTAACTATGTCTAGAAAAGGAGATTGCTAAACAAATTAATATTTTCAAGAGGATTATAAGAGGAATGTCTAAATCACTATTTCAAGTTCTTAGTTCTAAAACCACTTTGGCAACCTCTATTAAATAAATACTTAAAGCATTGTAGAGCTTCAAAAGTCTCAGATATTATCTATTATAATCCTTTCATTTTATAGATGAGGAAGTCCAGTGTTTTCAGTAGCAGGTCTGGTAGCTGGGTATATATATGACATATATGAATCTAGTCCATGGGTATTTCCACTCTTTTTCGTACTATCCATTTAGAGCCTAATCACAATCATAATTTTACTAGAAGTCCCATCCATTGCAAAACTTGGTTAGCTTTAAAAAATTTATCTTGTTACACTGGTTCAATGTAACCCGACCATATTTTTTTTTAAACTTATGTGATTCAGGCTTTTCGCTAAATCAGGATTGCCTTCTTCCCAATTATTCTTAATTACTGAAGTCTTGTCTATGGTTTCATCTTGAAGCTTTGTTACTTTTCAAAGTAGGAATTTAATATTAATAAACAGTAGTAAAATTGTTTATATTTGCTGTCCTTGTGTTTTTATCACCTCAAGATAGTAAATAAATCAATGTCCCTACCATGAATATAAAGGGAAACAAAATTAACTATAAAAAATGATTTTTAGAAAAGTTCAAGCCTAGTTTGTGGTTATAAAAATGGAAAACTTCCTTGAATATTTATTAAAGGTTTCTTTTTTTGAATGAGTGTGGGATTATTTACTTTTTGGACAATGGCTATGCCAATCATCTCAACGTCATTTCAGTGTCTTATGACACAGGCATGTAGTGTCCTCATGCCTCTTTTTCACTATTCAACATGGACTATGCCCATGTTCTGGTTCTACTTTTCCTGTCAAAGCCTATCTTGCATTTGTTCCATTCTTTAAGAGACCTGTCACAAGAGTAACTGTCAGATCTGTTGATATTACTTTGCATATGATATTTATCATTGATTCTAAGACACATGCTGTTTTTCTACCTTCAACATCTTTGATATAGGGATGCATTCTAAAAATCTATGGTATTTTACTATCAACAAGGGGTAAGTTAGTTGTCATGAAATTTGATCATTGTTGTTCATATGGTCATCACTGCAATGTGTTGTATACTTTCTTGGCACTATGTGCATTTTTTAAAATCTTTTAATTAATCTTTTTTGGTTATGCTAGGTCTTCATTACTGCACAGGTGTCATTGCTTTAGTTGTGGTGAGCGGTGGGTGATGTATTCTCAAGTTGTGGTGCGTGGGCTTCTTATTGCATGCCTTTTCTTGTTGTGGAGCACAGGCTCTAGGGCACATGGGCTTAGTATTTGTGGCACTGTTTCTTAATTGCCCCATGGCATGAGGGACTTTCCTGGATCAAGGATCAAACTCCTGTCTCCTGCATTGGCAGGCAGATTCATAACCAATGGACCACCAAGGAAGTCCCATATTCGCATTGTTTTTAAAATGTCTCCAAAAAAAACTAAAGTGTGATTTCTCATTGAGGCAAAAGTTACTGAGTATGCAAGAAGAGATAGAAAAAGAGCAGGAGGCCTGCATACTAGTGATTGTGGTACACAGAAAAATGCCTCACCCAACAAAGATATCCATACCTTAATTCCAGGAATCTATGAATATGTGATCTTATATAGTCAATGGTAGTTACAGTTCCTGAGAAGACCTTAAAATAGGAAGATTATCCTGGATTATCAAAGTAAACTCAGTGTAATCACAAGGAAACTTAAAAGTGGGAGACAGAGGCAGGAGATAAATCAATCAACAGGAGATGTGTTTACAAAGGAGAGATTCAGACAGATGGCAGTGTGAGAATTTGGCCCAGGATGGCCACTTTTGAATGGAACCATGAGCCAAGGAGTGTGGGCAAGCTCTAGAAGCTGTGAAAAAGGCAAAAAAAAAAAAAAAAAAAAAGGCTTTATTAAGGGCCGCATTCCCCTTGGAGGCAAAAGGAGTGCAACCTTGCTGACAGCTTGATTTTAGCCCATTGAGACCCATTTAAGACATCTGTCCTCCATAACTGTAAGATAAAAATTGTGTATTACTTTTAACTACCACTTTGGTAGCAATTTGTTACAGCTGCAGTAGGAAGCCATTTACATTAGTGATGAGTGGAGAAATGACATAATCCTAATTTTATTTCAAGGAACAAGCAAAAAGTTTTATGAAACTTAAGAAATAAAAGTGCTTACATGTATTACATCACATTGCATTCTTTTTGCTATGTGTGAAAAATGACTATTTACCACACAACTAGTAACACAACTGAAGGCGGTGACAGAAGTGGCCAAATATTGTGGAGCTGATAAAAGAAATTGGAAAGCAACAAGAGACGGATCCAACCAATTCAAATAATATAAAGAAGTATCATTAAATAATTAAGTTACAGTTTAATTTTTAACTTATTTTCTTTCTGAGGGGTGTATAATAATGGAATTTCTTAGAAGTGATGTCACCTTTCATTCAATGAAGTAAAGTAATAGAAAGGAATTTTTATATCAAAGTTAACTCAAGTTCATTGTGTTTATTTTGGAAAATGCAGAAATGTATAACAAAGAAAAAATGACATTTTCCATAATCTGTGGTTTTGGTCAGGATAATCCAGTTCATGGGATAAAAAGCAATCCCCAAATCTCAGTTGCTGAAGAAACAAAGATGAATTGCTTGCTCATTCTACCTGTCAATTGTGATTTGGTAAGAAGAGTCTATTTATAATAGCTACTCAAGGACCAAGGTTGGTGAAACAGCGATTGTGTTGAACATTAATTACTGTTTGTCATGTCAGCAACAGAGGGGTTTTGAAAAGTATAACAGTGCAAACTAAATGCTGCATCCCAGAAGCAACATATTATTATTTCTACTCACAACCCACTGGCAAGAAGTAGTTATATGGTTCCGTCAAACCAGAAGGAGTCCAGGAAATACAATTGTATCATGTGTTGGGAAGGTTGAAATTTTAACAAACAATGGTTAATGACTACAGTATTTAACACTGAGATAACCACCATTATTATTAAGAAACTAATGCATTTTCATCTAATTTTTGGATGTATATCTATTATTAAAGAAATTCACACTCAAATGTATGTACAGTTTTACTTAATATTTACATAGTAACATTTTCCAATGTAATTAAATATTGTTATAAAACCATTTTATGTAATGCAAATGTTGTATCTCATGTATTTATCTTAACATTCCCCTTTGAGATATTTGCAGTGTATTTTGTTATTTATGCAATTACAAATGATGCTATCATGAATACTCATATAAATTCATGATGATAATATCAAGTACTGGCATTTAGTATCTTAAGGTATAAAATGAGCAAAGTGAGAATTTTAGTAGCTATAGCATGCCAAGTAAAGGCTAAAATATTCTATTAGTCTATTAGATACCATCTAAATGACACAAAATAGAGCTATGTTTTCTGAGTAACTGATAGACACCTCAAAAAGAAGGATATTTTCTTACAGTTATATATAAGGTTAAACTGGTGGAGAATGCCACTTCCAGCAAAAGAAAAAAAAAAAAAAGAATTATGGGGACCAGATTTAGTCTCTTTCCTAAAATAAACATACAGACAATAGGAAATAAAGGACAGGAACCCTGAAAATGTACTTAAATGAAGTAAGCCATATAATTTCCCCCGTTTACTACTTTAGGAGAGTTTCTAGGCTATGGTACAGATGGGGGAAAGCCAGGCTGAATCCTATGAAGTCACTATGTTGAGAAACTGGGAGTATGGAGAAATCAAACTAACTACAATACATAGGGCAGTGTATTGGAGTTGAGAGAGTGTTCAAAAAATTCTAAATGAATGCAAGGAATATGAGACATTTGAAATGACAAGAAAACATGAGTATTTACAAAGTCTACAAGCAATAAATGCTGGAGAGGGTGTGGAGAAAAGGGAACCCTCTTACACTGTTGGTGGGAATGCAAACTAGTACAGCCACTATGGAGAACAATGTGGAGATTCTTTAAAAAAAACTGGAAATAGAACTACCATATGACCCAGCAATCCCACTCCTGGGCATACACACCGAGGAAACCAGATCTGAAAGAGACACGTGCACCCCAATGTTCATCACAGCACTGTTTATAATAGCCAGGACATGGAAGTAACATAGATGCCCATCAGCAGACGAATGGATAAGGAAGCTGTGGTACATATACACAATGGAATATTACTCAGCCATTAAAAAGAATTCATTTGAATCAGTTCTAATGAGATGGATGAAACTGGAGCCCATTATACAGAGTGAAGTAAGACAGAAAGATAAAGACCAATACAGTATACTAATGCATATATATGGAATTTTAAAAGATGGTAACAATAACTCTATATGCAAAACAGAAAAAGAGACACAGATGTACACAACAGACTTTTAGGCTCTGTGGGAGAAGGTGAGGTTGGGATGTTCTGAGAGAATAGCACTGAAACAAGTATACTATCAAGGGTGAAACAGATCACCAGCCCAGGTTGGATGCATGAGACAAGTGCTCAGGGCTGGTGCACTGGGAAGACCCAGAGGGATGGGATGGAGAGGGAGGCGGGAAGGGGAACACATGTAAATCCATGGCTGATTCATATCAATGTATGGCAAAAACCACTACAATATTGTAAAGTAATTAGCCTCCAACTAATAAAAATAAATGGGGGGGGGGGACAACAAGTATTTATGAGTACCAAAAGAAGCCAAGCCTGTATAAGCCAACCCTCAGGCCTGAATAATATTCTTCACTCAAAAGAATATTGAAAAGGATACAGTAGTCCCCCCTTATCCACGGGGGATGTTTTACAAGACTCCCAGTAAATGCCTGAAACAATGCATAGTACCAAACTCTATATATACCATTTTGCTTATGCATGCATACCCTATGATAAAATTTATGAATTAGGCACTGTGACTAGTAATAATAATACATTAGAATATAATTGTTATAGCAATATACTGTAATAAGTTATGTGAATGTGGTCTTTTCCTCTCAAAACATCTTATTGTACTAAACTCACCCTTCTAGTCATGATGATATGAAATAATAAAAATTCCTGCATAATGAGATGAAGTGAGGTGAATGAATAGGTATCGTGACATAGCATTGGACTACTATTGGCCTTCTGATGAATCATAAGAATCATATGCTTTGGGTGATCCTGGACCCTCTAGCTGTGATGATGTCAATGGCTGGATATTATTAGGAGCAGATGATACTGATGGTTGGAGACCTCCAACAGGATAAAGCGGTATAGTGTGAGATTCTATCACACTACTTGGAACAGTGCACAATTTGAAACTTATGAATTGTTTATTTCTGGAATTTTCCGTTCAATATTTTTGGACTTTGGTTGAATGCAGGTAACTCAAACTATTGAACTGACTGTATTTTTTGATCATGTGTATGAAGAAACTACCTGTGTCAGGGTGAAGAAGCCCTCAGGGAAGTTTTGAGAACAGTACCTGGGACATACATGGGACTGAAAATAATGCCTTTTCCCAGAAGTCAGACTGTGAAACCTCATTGTTCACAGGGCAATGGGCAGATTACTCAGAAGGTTCTTGACTCATTATTGGGGAATAGAGTGCTAAGCTAATCCTTAGCTTAATGAAATTAAAACATGCTTACTCCTTGGAAGAAAAGCTATGACCAACCTAGACAGCATATGCAAAAGCAGAGACATTAGTTTGCCAACAAAGGTCCATCTAGTCAAAACTATGGCTTTCCAATAGTCATGTATGGATGTGAGAGTTGGACTATAAAGAAAGCTGAATGTCGAAGAACTGATGCTTTTGAACTGTGGTGTTGGAGAAGACTCTTGAGAGTCCCTTGGGCAGCAAGGAGATCAAAACAAGTCAATCCTAAAGGAAATCAGTCCTGAATATTCATTGGAAAGACTGATGCTGAGGCTGAAACTCCAATACTTTGGCTACCTGATGCGAAGAACTGACTCACTGGAAAAGACCTGATGCTGGGAAAGGTTGAAGGCAGGAGGAGAAGCGGATGACAGAGGATGAGATGCTTGGATGGCATCACCAACTCAATGGGCATGAGTTTGAGCAAACTCCGGGAGTTGGTGATGGACATGGAAGCCTGGCATTGCTGCAGTCCATGGGGTTGCAAAAAGTTGGACAGACTGAACAACTGAACTGAACTGAAGCTATCCTAGCTCTGGTTGTGCCTAACACTTCTTAAAGGCATGACTTGAAAGGATAAAACCATTTCCAAGTAATTTTGTATATTTATATCTATGTAGTTTTTTTTTTTTTTTTCCTAATGCTTTGTTCTGGGATATATAAAATCACTTGGAAGTCCCTTGGATGGCAAGATGATCAAACCAGTCAATCCTAAAGGAAATCAGTACTGAATATTCATTGGAAAGACTGATGCTGAAGCTCTAATACTTTGGCCACCTGATATGAAGAGCCAACTCATTGGAAAAGACCCTGATGCTGGGAAAGATTGAGGGCAGGAGAAGAAGGGGGTGACAGAGGATGAGATGGTTGGATGGCATCCCTGACTCAATGGACATGAGTTTGAGCAAACTCCAGGAGATAGTGAAGGACAGGGAAGCCTGGTGTGCTGCAGTTTCATGGAGTTGCAAAGAGTCAGACACAGCTTAGTGACTGAACAACAATATAATATAAATATATATGTCTTTGTGTGTGTGTGTGTGTGCATATTAATTCAACAAGGGCAAACTTATAAATTCAGGCTGGAAAGAATTAGGAAAATACAACTCATAATGAAGGGAAGAATTAAACAATTGAAATTTACTTAGATATTAGATGGTAGCAGATAATGACATTAAATCAGTTATAACTGTATTATATATGTACATAAAGATAAGCAGAGACATGAAAGATATGTGAACAGATTTAAATAAAACATCTAGAGATGAAAGCTATAATGTGTGTAATGAAAAATTCACTGGTTGCGATTAATGGCAGACTAGGCATTGGAGATGAAAAGATTAATAAACTCAAAGACATAGCAATAGATACTTTCCTAAGTTAAACAAGGGGAGAAAAAATAATTAAGCTAATGAGAAGCATTTCTGAGTCCTGGGATAACTTCAAGGAGCCTGATATATGTAGAGTTCATGTCCTTAGAGGAGAGGAAAGAGAGGGAAAGTCAGACAAGATATTTCGAGAAATAATGGCCAAATTTTTCCCCAAACTGATAAAAACCCTGTAAACCTTGTGATCCCAAAAGTTCAGGAACCTCAACCACAAAAACTCAAGAAAAAGTACAAGACATATCAGTATCAAATTGATTAAAACCAGCAGTGAAGGTTAATCTTAAACACACCCAGAGAAAAATGAACAAACTTAAAGGGCTAACACTATCTGATTTCAAAATTCATTATATAGTTAGAAAACATATATAGCAGTGTGGTTTTAGCCTTCATGATTGTCAAATCAATGGCGCAGAGTAAAGGGCCAGCAAAGAGATTTGCAAATATATGGACAACTGATTTTGACCAAGGTGCAAAGGAAAGACAGTGGAAAGAAGACAGTCTTTTTAGCAAATGTTATTGGCCAATTAGATATTTATATATAAGAAAATGAATTTTTCTTAAATGATCAGTATCTTGCACTATATACAAAAATTAACTCAAAATAGATCATAGACCTAAATGTAATACCTAAAGTTGTGTCTCTTGCAAAGGAGTAAGCAATTTATTACCTATTTTTGTCAATAAAGTTTTATGGGAAAAGTCCAGGACAGCAGAGTTGAGTTGTTATATTTTTAAGACAATTTAGAGAGAGAGAGAGAGTGAGAGAGAGAGTGAGAGAAGTTGACACAGAGAGACTGACATATGCACAGAGACTGATTAAGAGATTATGTGTTTGAGTAACTGGCACCTCTGTAGCCTTCGCAGAGGGTCTTTACTGACTTTGAAGGCTGTAGCATAGTGAAAAGTATTTTGCTTGCTGATATTTTCAAAGAAATAGTCTTTGTGTTTCCCATTCTTTTCAGTTATGTAATTAATGACTAATCAGTCATTGATTTTATCACTGTGTTTTTCCTGTACAGAGGTTTCAAGACTTGTAAGCCTGGGGATCATATAATTAAGTGGCTTTTTAGAAGGACTGTAAGGGCCTCAGAAGTCCACATGTTCACAAACTGGCCACCCGTGACAGGTGCTTGAAATTCTACCATCAGTCTGTACCACAGTTACTTAAAATTTTGACCCTTTTAAAATTGTTCTTTCTATGAATGAGTTGTTTTTAAAAGCCTGCTGTGAATGGGGGATTTATAAAGCATGAAGTCACCTTTCATCTGATGAGGTCAAAAAGATGGTACAAAAGGGCACCCAAGATGAATCTAACACTTGCAATTTCACTGAGGCTGCCCTGCCCCTGGTAACATTGCACTGAAATATCTTAAAGGAATCAGTTCAAACTGTAGCACGTTTCAGCCCAACATAGCCATAGTATAAACACTAGCATTTGCTTTTTCTCCTTCTGCTTATTAAGTGCTGATATTACCACAAATGGTAAATAACTAAATAGAAGTCACTTCTCTTTCTTCCTCTAATACCAGGACACCCAGATGCAAAATAAAATGTTCAGTCTTCCATCTGGATATTTTGTCTTCATGATGCAAAACATACAACAGCTTGCAAAGCGATGAACTGTTGATGACATTTTTCTTGTGCCTTTACAATGTTTTGCCACTGGTAAGGCAAGCACCATATCCAATTAGAAGCTTGACTCCTCAGCAAATTGCTCAATTACATCACTAGCCACCTCCTCTTCATTGGGCCCTGTTCATCTGGTGACAACTTAGTATAATGGTGAAAAGTGTGGACAATGTGGGTATATTGCTAGGGCCCAAATCCGTTTTCAGATGCATACTAGCTATGCCGCTAAGGGAATTAGTCTTTCCTTGCCCATTTCTGCAGCTGCAAGATGAAGATAATAAGCATACTTAATAGAATTGTAGTCACAGTTAACTCCAATAAATGTAAAGTGCCAGGAATATAATGAATGTTCAATAAATTTTATATTTTTGTTCTTCCTTGTAGTAAAGCATCTAATGATGCTGTGGAGCTACCTTGGAACTGGGGAGGGGATGGCCATGGGGACTTCTAAGTCCCAAAATTATTTTCTTCCATTTGTTAAAACAGATCTACAGTGACTTGAATGGTATGAACGCCAAGCCAGTTAAGAAGTGGAAGTGCAGGACCTTGAAATGTCCTTCAGACACATGAAAGCATGCTTGGGCATGTGATTAAATTCTGTTCCATGGGTTTACAATGTAAACAAGCTGGGGTGGGGGGTCTTCTTAAGTAGCTACATGATTATAAAAAGGGCTAATAGCTACTTCTAATCTTACCTACTCAATGCTGGAGGAATTTCATCTTATTAAGGACTTTGTCTTGGATTTTGGATTTAAGATTTTATAACCTAAATGGAACAAGAGAGGGAAAATAAGCTATTTAATTTCATACATTCCAACCAGAAATTTTCAGACGTGTACCCTATGGACACAACTGCTAATTAGAGAGGTTATTTTCTTGTTTAAGGGTCAGCCCTTAGCAAAACTGTGAAGGAGCCAATGTTGATCCTAAGATATGTTCTGACACCCTTTTGAGTTCTCTTTGGCCCCTCAACCCCAGACATCTAGTGCATTCCTAATGGCTTGGATCTTCCAAGTTATGGAGGAAAGAGAGCTGGTAAATTAGAGTGTCAAGGTACTTAATCTATTACCTCTGTTAAAAATTTTGAAAGAGACTGCTCATAAAGGGTAAATCCATATTAGTGGGAGTTGAACTATAAATGGTCTCAACAAAAGAAGTGCACAGTGCATACAGAGATTAGGAGATTCTATCTTTATATCCCAACTGCCTATTATGCTGCAGTATAAAGCCAACCCTACCTTGAGCTCTTATCAAGTGGTAATGGTCAGAAAGCTAAACTATTCAAACTTAAATAATTATAACTACCATTCCCCAAGTGTCAGTAAGCCTCTGGGGTTGAAATAACCTTGGAAGAGAAATAATGTAAGGTTAAAAGAAAAACAACTTTGATCTACAAATCTATCAATCAATTTGAGAACTGTTTAGAAAAATCACACTGTGGTTAAGACACCCAAAGCTTATAAAGATCAAGGGAATTACTTTCAGTTCAAATGTCTATAATCATTTGAAGCATACAGCTCTAGGAACTCAAAACTGATTTTTTTGTGGATTAGAACTGTGTCTCCTAGCTTGAATATGTCATTGCCCTTTATTGTCTGTATAAATAAAATGTACCATGTTTTTATGAGAATTTTGATAGAAAGCTGAACAGAAGGTTCAACATATTTATAATATTATGTATAATTTTAGTGTATTTTATTAAAAAAAAAACATAGAAAACAATTGCTTACAGAGGATTTTCGAGCAAATTGCAAAACATTGTGAACTAGGAATCCTTTATATTTCCTATTTTTTTCCCCCTGCTTACAGAATTCTGAACACATGTCTGTCAAAATAGCCATGAGATGATTTAAATTTTTCATTATTTGAACTAAATCAACATAAATTGGAATGAAAACACTATATGATTTTTGTAAGCAGCAGGACTGAAAGCTTTATGTTTCAAAAGCATGAGACTAGATGGACAGACCCTGAATTGCTTGAATAGCCTAGCTTATGGCAGTAGGGATAGATTTAAATCTTAACAAAGAGCTTCATTGGATATAGACATGCCTTTTTTGACACTTAAAATGTTACAATGGGGTTCTTTGTTAATATGTGCTGTACATCTATCCATACTCTTAGATAAAAGAACTCATATTTCCACAAGGGGAGTGGAAGACACTTCCCTATATGGCCCATCTCCTGAGGTAAAATCATGTTCAAAATAAGATGCAGGTAAATTCTATCCCGATGATACCTTTCCCATTCCCAAAATACAAACACAGAGTCTGTTATCTGCACCCACTTTTTCTGGCCAATGCTGCTGTCTGCAAAGGATGACATGGCAGTCATTTTCACCTTACATTGAACTTAATTCATTGTGTATAAGAAGAAAACTATTTTTTAAGTATATTTATACAGGTGTATATATATAGTTATGCACCATGTCAAAATAGTTCTCTTTTGTATAAAAGAGAAAACTTGCTAAGTTACTTACTCAGCTTCACTTTAAGGGAGATGATTTAAATTAGCCCAGGCAGAAATGTTACCATATGCTTCCATTAGCAACTCGGAAGAAAGGAAGCAGATTTGAATGAAACCCATATCTGAACATGAACCATAGAGCAGAGGTTTTGTTTAAAGAGAAAAATTGCTGCAGATCCTTCTGAAAAGAAGTTCTTTTATCCTTAAAACAAGTTAATTTTCTTTTATTGTGGGTTTTCACAAAGTAATTGAAGACAAAGCTGTGTAAAAATTCAGTTTTGTTACAAAACTATGAATAGGTTGAGAAAGGAAAATTAAGCCTGTATAAAAGTAAATGTATCCATCAAATAAGAAAAGAAAGTAACTGATACATAGTATCATTCATTTTCTTTTTTGTATTGTTCATTTGAGGAACAGATGTAATTACTTACAGCTTTATTCTCTCTGTGTGTAATTAATTTTGAGACTGTGAACAAAAAATGAACAGAATATAGCTCATTATCCAGTTATAAAAGGGTTATTGACTACACCAAAGCCTTTGACTGTGTGGATCACAATAAACTGTGGAAAATTCTGAAGGAGATGGGAATACCAGACCACCTGACCTGCCTCTTGAGAAACCTGTATGCAGGTCAGGAAGCAACAATTAGAACTGGACATGGAACAACAGACTGGTTCCAAATAGGAAAAGGAGTACCTCAAGGCTGTATATTGTCACCCTGCTTATTTAACTTATATGCAGAGTACATCATGAGAAACACTGGGCTGAAAGAAGCACAGCTGGAATTAAGATTGCCGGGAGAAATATCAATAACCTCAGACATGCAGATGACACCACCCTTATGGCAGAAAGTGAAGAGGAACTAAAAGCCTCTTGATGAAAGTGAAAGAGCAGAGTGAAAAAGTTGGCTTAAAGCTCAACATTCAGAAAACTAAGATCGTGGCATCTGGTCCCATCACCTCATGGGAAATAGATGGGGAGACAGTGGAAACAGTGTCAGACTTTATTTTTGGGGCTCCAAAATCACTGCAGATGGTGATTGCAGCCATGAAATTAAAAGACACTTACTCCTTGGAAGGAAAGTTATGACCAACCTAGATAGCATATTAAAAAGCAGAGACATTACTTTGCCAACAAAGGTCCGTCTGGTCAAGGCAATGGTTTTTCCAGTGGTCATGTATGGATGTGAGAGTTGGACTGTGAAGAAAGCTGAGCACCGAAAAATTGATGCTTTTGAACTGTGGTGTTGGAGAAGACTCTTGAGAGTCCCTTGGACTGCAAGGAGATCCAACCAGTCCATCCTGAAGGAGATCAGTCCTGGGTGTTCATTGGAAGGACTGATGCTGAAGCTGAAACTGTAGTACTTTGGCCACCTCATGCAAAGAGTTGACTCATTGGAAAAGACCCTGATGCTGGGAGGGATTGGGGGCAGGAGGAGAAGGGGACGACAGAGGATGAGATGGCTGGATGACATCACCAACTCGATGGGCATGAGTTTGAGTAAACTCCAGGAGTTGGTGATGGACAGGGAGGCCTGGCGTGCTGTGATTCATGGGGTCACAAAGAGTCGGACACGACTGAGCGACTGAACTGCACTGACTGAACTGAACAAGGGTTAAGTTGTAACTCACTGCAGTCAGCTATCAACTGTGCCCTGAGGGGAATTCAGGATGAAAAAACAGGATGAGGCACCCTGTTCTTTGGATAAGCAAGCCCTTAGATAGTAAGATGCATATCTCAAGAAGATTTTCAGTGACCCCAGACGCTTGTAACTTCCCAAACATAGAAAAACACTAAAATCATTAACCTGAGAGATTTGTTCTTTGTGATTTGCAATAATCTTTTACCTAGATGCTTGACTACAAGTATTCCCAAGTATTTCCATATATATAAATATATATGTATATACATACACACACACACACACACACACACACACACACACAAGTATCTATAGAGGCTCCTTCTCTCTCTCTTCTGGGGCAGTTTACTCATGGTACTGAGTGGTTGCCTCTGTTGTTGTTCAGTCACTAAGTCATGTCTGACTCTTTGCAACCCCATGGAATGCAGCATGCCAGGCTTCCCTGTCCTTCACTATCTCCTGGAGTTTGCTCAAACTCATGTCCATTGAGTCGATGATGCCATCCAACCATCTCATTCTTTGCCACTCTTTCTCTTCCTGCCCTCAGTCTTTCCCAGTGATAGCTTATGGTGAACAATGTTGGATTCATGATCTCCTGAAGAAGATTTAGCTTTGGGACCAGGGACCAGGCTTGATCACTCAAGAGCTTTTGTGTAGCAGAGTTTTATTAAAGTATAAAAAGGGACAGAGAAAGCTTCTGACATAGACATCAGAAGGGGGATGGAGAGTGCCCCCCTTGCTAGTCTTAGCAAGGGAGCTATATACTTTTTCAATTGGTTATTACAGTAAATCAAAAGAATATCTCAAGGTTGTAAAGGTCTTACCAAACCCACTCCCACAATTTACATTTTAAGATAACAGGATTAGAACTAATAATAGAAAGATCTTACCAGATCCACTCCCACAACACACACTGTAAGATGACAGGATTAGTCAGAAGGTTCTTAAGAAGGAGAAACATGTCCTCAAGCAGGATACATTGTTGTTATATAATCCTTAGTACAGAGTTTAAGATGAGTTTTTTTATTGTGTAATTGTTAGCTCTGGTCTTAAAGAAAAAAACATTTTATGTGCCCAAGACTAAGGAATGTAGGGGGAAAAAAGAAAAAAGTTTGTCTTTTTCTCCTCCTGGAGGGCCCCAGACCCCTTTCTCCTTCTCGGGGACCCCAGACTTCTTATCAACCTACCTAAGAATTAACTCTCTCACCAGCATCAGGGTCTTTTCTAGTGAGTTGGCTCTCTCCATCAGGTGGCCAAAGTATTGACCCTGAATAAACCTAAATTCAGAACTCTCATGTTATACGTTTTTCTTTACTCTTGCCTGGAAAATCCCATGGACGGAGGAGCCTGGTAGGCTACAGTCCATGGGGTCCCAAAGAGTCAGACATGACTGAGTGACTTCACTTTAAGTTTTTCATTACATTAGCAGCAGAAAGTAACATTAGAATGGTATTTTCAAAGATATGCCTATTTGTCCATTCATAAGAACCACAAATATGCAGTCTCCAGATAGCAATAATGCAAGAAAATATAGGACACTTGATAAATAAAATTTTTTCTAATATTGAAAGGTGTTCAGACATCCCACCAGACAGGAAGGATATTAAGCATTATCAAAATACTAGTCAACCTCCTTCTGGCCTCTATGATTTTTTATGAGAATTCCAACTGTTATTTTTATTGAGACTCCTTTGTATTGGATTGGACAAAAAGTTCACTCAGGTTTTCCAGTACATCTTATGGAAAAATCTAAATAAACTTTTGACCAACCCAATCTATAAGTTACATTTCACTCATTGTTTTTGAGATTCTTTGGCTTTGGCAGTTTGTCTATGATGTGTGTAAGTTTAGATACTTTTTACTTTATCCTAATATTTAGTTGGTTATTAAACAGTTGTGCATATTCATGTTTTTCATCATATTTTAGTAGTTTTTAACAGCTATTTTCTCAAATATTTTTTCCGGCCTTTCTCTCTTTTCCTTCTGGAACTCTCATATATATGTTGTCTATTTGGTGATGTCCAACCGACCTCTGAGATAATTATTCTTCCTTATTTCTGTTGCTTAGTATAACTCGATCTGTCTTCAAGTTTTATGAATTCTTCTTCTACCAGTTCAAATCTGCTATAGAACTCTATTAATGAATTTTTTTATTTTTTAATTATTGTGATTTTTAAGCTATAGAATTTGTGTTAGGCTCTTTTTTTTTTTTTAATAAATTCTGTCTCTACTGACATTTTCTTCTGGTTAGATATCATAGCCATATATTCCATTGATTCTTTATCCACATGCACACGCACACACACATACACACATATTTGGTTTTCGAAACATTTTTATAATACTTAGTTTAACATCTTCATCAAGTAAGTCCAACATCTTCCATAGGGGCACTTTCTGTCGATTGTCTTTTTTCTTTCAAGTGGGCTATCTATTCGTATTTCTTTCCATGTCTTCTAATTTTAATTTATTTTTTTTAGTACCTGACATTTTAATATAATATAATGTAGTGGCTCTGGGCAGAGAAGGCACTAGCACCCCACTCCAGTACTCTTGCCTGGAAAATCCCCTGGATGGAGGAGCCTGGTAGGCTGTAGTCCATGGGGTCTCTAAGAGTCGGACACGACTGAGCCACTTCACTTTCACTTTTCACTTTCATGCATTGAAGAAGGAAATGGCAACCCACTCCAGTGTTCTTGCCTGGAGAATCCCAGGGATGGGGGAGCCTGGTGGGCTGCCGTCTATGGGGTCGCACAGAGTCGGACACGACTGAAGTGATTTAGCAGCAGCAGCAGCAGTGACTCTGGGAATAACAATTTCATTCTTCACAGAGTTTGTTGTTGTTCCTCTTAGCTAGTTTTGTTGTTGTTTTTCTTCATTTGCTTAATGACTTTCTTGGACTAATTCCGTAAAGTGTTTTCTTGATATATGTAGCCAGTAAAATGTCTGCTTGGTTAGTTCAGGTGTCAGCTGATAATTGGACAGAAATTTAGTTAAATTCCACAAGCCATTAATTCTCCTGGCCTTCACCAAAGAATTTTGCAAGTTCCTTGACACACGCCTTCAGTATTCTGCAGTTTGCAACTCTGCCTTAGTCATGCTTCCGGCTTATTCAGAGCCTTACAGTCACTTAGAAGTGAGAGATTAGATCTTTCTAAGGTCTTTCTTGGGCATGCCTACAGCCCTGAACTCCATGTGGCCTTCTAGAGTATCCAAAATATGTTGAGCTTTAAAGCCTACTGCAAATATCTCATTTATCAGTTTTTCCTTTTAAGTTTTCAGCCAGCCTTTTGTTAATTCCAACTGGTATCACTGTCCACCTAGCTGCAGGGTTAAACAATTACCACTACTGTTTTTTTTTTTAATCAAATTCCCTGAGGGAATTTGTACAGAGGGAGCTCTGATTCAGGTCAGAAGACAGACCTGAGAAAGGAGATATGCAAGGAGCTCCTAGACATGTCAAATAGTGACAATTATCAGAAGATGAATGTTTTAGAAATCCAAACCTGTTTTTGTTCCCTCCATTTGTTGCCAGAGTGCTGGTTTTCATATTGCTGTGGCTACTATATTTGTGAGTCTTTCAGTTTTCAAGGTTTCCATATATCTGGGGAGTGGAGGACAGAAGTAGGGAAAGCTAAAATAACTCAAACTTTTCTGTTTTTATCGAGATTCAACTGTTCTTCTTTAAGAAATACTTTTTGGATTACTGTAAGCCTTTAGTTATCATTCAGATTTTTAAAAAAGGTTGATTTGGGCCATTTTCCCCAGTGTTCTCATTGCTTTCACAGGGGAGAGGACTTTTGGAAGCTTCTGTATTAGGTCCTTTGACAACTGTCTTTGACTTTTGCTCAGATCAGCAGAATATTGGCTTTTCTCACATAGTAATAAATTTTAATAGATCTTCCTTGCACAATGTATAGAAAAAGTATTTCCACAGTTAAATATTTTGGTATAGAAATAAAGCCATCTGTTCGAGTTAAAATTTAGTCTCATGTAATTTTTATTTTTAAGAAAAATTTTGCTGCCTTTATAGATAGCATATTTCATTACTGAGGTAGGGGAATATAATTCTGTAAGAAATTTGGCAATGATAGTTTTTATTTTACAGCATCCCTGTCACCCCATACACATTCATCCCCTTTTGACATCAATCAATGAGAATAATTTCATTGTAAGGCCCTGAGACATGCTATTTGTTTCAAATTATATAGATAGATTTAGAATGTTTATCATGGTCTCCTGAAGTCTGAATGACACATATTACAAATACAATGTACAGTCATTCAGCATTCTTCATACCATATGAGGGTCATATAGAAGGTCCTAGAAGGTTAAAAGTGTAAGGTATAGTTCAGGCTGAGGCAGAAAAGAAGGAGAGATGACCTCAATGGAGTAGGTTACCTTTATTCAGGCAAGGAGGGGCGACAGTTGGCCTAATGACCAGGCTGAGCACTTGAGGGATCAGGGAGGCTTCATATTTAAAGGAAGGTTTATGGAAACTATAAGGAAAACGTTAGGCAGGATGTTTTGGGTATTCTTTCATTGAGATGGCATTTGTAGTTAACAGGGGGTGGGAGGTTTTGGGCGGGGGTGATAAGTCCTCTGGGCATGGGGTGATAAGTCCCAGGCAGATGTAGAGGGTGGAAGGTTCCTGGACAGGGGGTGATAAGTCCCAGGTAGATGCAACAGGCCCGGAGCATCAGGGTGAGACTTAGAGTTTGTTTTTGTTTTTGTTTTCCCGAAGTTAGATGATTCAGCAAGGGCCTTTGAGACCATTGTTTTCTTTTCTAGGCCCAAAGACTCCTTCAAAAAGGAACACTATTCTCAGATTCATTTCTGTTTGTATCTTTTCCAGGGGCATTTTAATTTACCATCTTTGAATGTAACCCAAGAGTAAGAGGATTGGTTTCCAAGGTTTGATGTATTCCAACCCCACATTGTGTAAAGCAAATTTCTTATATAATGACCAATGGAAATGGCCATTACATTTTGAAATAAGGCTGCAGATCTTCAAAAATCTTATTTCTTTCTATTCCACAGAATCTTGATACTTTGGCATGTATACAACATGGGGAAAAAAAACACACTATCTTGTAAATAGTAATAGTAAATAGATTTCTGAGCTTAGATTTTTTTATCGCATACTCCTTAGGTACTTCACTGAGCTGTTCCAAGTTCTTCCCTTGTGGCTCAGCTGGTAAAGAATCCACCTGCAATGTGGGCTATCTGGGTATGATCCCTGGGTTAGGTAGATCCCCTGGAGAAGGGAAAGGCTACCTACTCCAGTATTCTGGCCTGGAGAATTCCATGGACTGTATGGTCCATGGAGTCACAAAGAGTCGGACACAACTGAGCAAAGAACAATGAAATAGCATTCATTATAACATGCTTAATCCAAGTAAATCTGACCAGAGAATGATAATTAATAGAGCCACTACAGTCCTTCAAATTACATTTAAGTTACTCTAAAAGTAATATACAAATGTAAAGTATAAAAAGCAAAAGTGTCAAGGATACACTACAATGATGGTATACTTTCTTCACAATTACAGGCCCATCAAAATCCATTTCAGTATGTCAGAATTCATTGTGAGTGCTGCATTATGGATCACTCCATGTTTAAGAACGTTAGGACTTCAGAGCTGAATGAATTATAAACTTAATAAAGAACAATTGTATCATGTAGATTTCTGTTTCTTTGTTGTTCAGTTGCTCAGTCGGATGCAACTCTTTGTGACCATGCACTGCAGCATGCTAGGCTTCCCTGTCCTTCACGTCTCCCTGAGTTTGCCCAAACTCATGTCTATTGAGTCTATGATACCATCCAACAATCTCATCCTCTGTTGTCCCCTTCTCCTCCTGCCCTCAATCTTTTCCAGCATCAGGGTCTTTTCCAGTGAGTTGGCTCTTCACATCAGGTGGCCAAAATATTGGAACTTCAGCTTCAGCATCAGTCCTTCCAATGAATATTTAGGGCTGATTCCCTTTAGGTTTGACCTCCTTGCAGCTCACAGAACTCTCAAGAGTCTTCTCCAACACCACAGTTCAAAAATATCAATTCTTCCATGCTCAGCCTTCTCTATGGTCCAACTTTCACATCCATACATACATGACTCCTGGAAAAAACATAGCTTTGACTATATGAACATTTGTGGGCAAGGTAATGTCTCTGCTTTTTAATACTGGCTAGGTCTGTCATAGTTTTTCTTCCAAGGAGCGTGTCTTTTAATTTTGTGACTGCAGTCACCATCTACAGTGATTTTGGAGCCCAAGAAAATAAATTCTGTCACTGTTTCCATTTTTTCCCCATCTATTTGCCATGAAGTGATGGGACCAGATGTCATGATCTTAATTTTTTTAATGTTGAGTTTTAAGCCAGCTTTTTCTCTCCTCTTGCACTTAATTCAAGAGGCTCTTGAGTTCCTCTTTGCTTTCTGCCTTTAGGGTTGTGTCATCTACATATCTGAGGTTATTGATGTTTGTAGGTTATTGATATCTGCTTTTTAGCTATACCTTATAAACTATTGATTGCCTTTGTAGAAATTTGCTACTTGTAGATAGAAAGAATTTTCTACTGTAAGATTATAAATAGGGTTGGAGATGGGACTAGAGCATTTCAGTGATTGCAATGGTGGGGGCTGAGTTCTCCATCTATGTTGGTGGTAGGGAAAAATAGAGACTGATCACAGGAACAAGGGATCTGGAGAATGGGACTAATAATATACACACAAGATAGAAAGAACAATCAGCTATGCAGTAATTGTCACTGGATGGGTATTATAGTACAATTGCCCAAAAAGTGGATTCAGGTTGGGTTGGAAAGCAATGAGTAAACAAACAAACAAAATAATAATGATAATAACAATATGATAATAAAGCATGTATAATTGTCTAATAAATTATTCAGTGTAGTGTTGCTAGGACTATGTACTTGAGGAACTTAGAGGTAAGAATATACCTTTAGGCTGTTTCAGCTAAGAATGATTGTATGATAACAAACTCTTCCCGAGTCTTGAGTGCTGGTCCACAGCAGACTATTAAGTCAAATAACACATCTTTGGCTTCACTAAAAAGTACATCTTCAGTGAATCTAAGACTGTATACAATTTTTTCCAAGTCACAATCATGTCAGTGCTGTTAAAGGCACCAAAACTACTACATGCTACTCCAGGATTCACGTGATTGCACAGAGGTAGCCTGTAGCTCAAACTTCTCTAGACTTTGCCAGCAAGTAATATTGTTGAATTCATAGCTATAATCCATATTATATGCTTAAGATTTCAAATACTGATGCACTCAAATCTCTTAAACACCCAAATCTCTTAAAAATCTTACTCAAACTGATTTGTCACACATGTTCACAAGCAATATTTTTGTGTTATACTGCCATGTTTGTTTTTTAACCATGTCCAATTAAAAAAAAAAAAACTTAAAAATAGTATCATCATAGTCTGTGCTGTGGACTAAATGCTTATGTCCCCCCCCAAATTTATATACTGAAATTGTAATCACCCATGTGATAACATTTGAAGATGAGACTTTTGGAAGATGACTAGGTCATTAAGGTAGAGCCCTCATGATGTGATAGAAAGTGAAAGTTGCTCAGTTGTGTCCGACTCTTTGCAACCCATGGACTATACAGTCCATGGAATTCTCCAGGCCAGAATACTGGAGTGGGTAACCTTTCCCTTCTCCAGGGGATCTTCCCAACCCAGGGATCGAACCCAGGTCTCCTGCATTGCAGGCAGATTCTTTACCAGCTGAGCCAGTTGGAGGCTAATTACTTCACAACATTGCAGTGGGTTTTGTCATACATTGACATGAATCAGCCATGGAGTTAAGGTGATTTTTATTTCTGCTTTTCCATTGTTCTATTATTCTACAGGCAGAATCAAATAACATGTATTATTAGTTGAAATTAAAATTTCTTCTTTCATTCCTTGATAATAATTCACACATTATGCTCATCAGTCAACCAGTAAGTGAAAGTGAAGTCCCTCAGTCATGTCTGACTCTTCGAGACCCCATGGACTGCAGCCTACCAGGCTCCCCTGTCCATGGGATTTTCCAGGCAAGAGTACTGGAGTGGGATGCCATTGCAAAACTGGAGATGTTGGCAGATGCTTGGTATAAAGGAGCTTCCCATTATCACACTACAAGATTTGTATTTTATCCAGAAGGTAATGGGAAACAATGAAGGATTTTGATCAGGAAATAAGATGATTACATCAGCAAATTATTAAAAAAAATTCTGGTACTGATATAGACAACAGATTAGACAAAAGTAAGATTAGCAGCAGGTATACTGGGTAAAGGGTTATTGGCAGAAATCCAGGATGAAATGATAAGTACATGAAGTAAAACACTGCCAAGGGAAAAGGAGATTATCTGTAGAACACAATAAGAAAATAGAATGAACACACTTTGTGATTTGTTGATATGAGGAGTTTTAGCAAAACCAAAGAATTCCTACTTGACCTATCTGAAAATGATACTTCTAGTCATCAATTTTAGGAATTTAGGGGGGAATTGCAACCATAGAATGTAGGGAGTAGAAGGAATGGATTTGAGCTACCTGGGAAACATTGCTGAAGTGATGCTAAATCTAGACCAGAAGAATACTTATGTGGGAGTCTCATCATATGAGAGGTAGTTTAAACCCATAGGACTAGACAAAAAAGTTGAGACCATGTTCTGAATATTCTCTTCAGTGTGTGGTCATTACATTGCCTACGTCAGAAATACAAAAGGTGCTTCATAAAGATGCTGTATTCTAACATACTGAAAATTCCTTAGGAATCAGCCCTGAAATTTTATATTTTAAAAAGGAGATTCCTACAGTTTAAAACTACTGATTGTCTTTCTCTGACTTTTCTTAACATAATACCCTCCGCATCCATCCATGTTGGTTCAAATGACAAAATTTCATCCTTTTCTATGGCTGAGTAAGGTTCCATTGTGTTCCATTATATATCTTTTCAAATTAATGTTTTCATTTTCTTTGGATATATACCCAGGAGTAGAATTGCTAGATCATATGGGTGGCACTTGTGGTAAAGAACCTCCCTGCCAATGTCGGAGACATAACATATGCAGGGTTGATCCCTGGGTATGGAAGATACCCTGGAGGAGGGCATGGCAACCCACTCCAGTATTCTTGCCTGGAGAATTCCATGGACAGAGGAGCCTAGTGGGCTATGGTCCATAGGGTTGCAAAGAGTCAGACACAACTGAAGTGACTTATCACGCACACCCATTGTAGTCATGGGCGAGTTGACACTCTTGTTGACAATCTTGTCCATGACAATCCATTATCAGAGAGAATCCAGAATACTCTTTTTAAAAATACAAAGTCAAATTATTGCATTCTTCTGCTTTCAAAGCCTTCAATAACTTTGAGTCATGAGGATAAAATAAAATCTTACCATGGACTATTTCCCAGGTGGTGCTAGTGGTAATGAACCCACCTGCCAATGCAGGAGATTTAAGAGATTCAGGTTCGATCCCTGGATCAGAAAGGTCCCCTGGAGGAGGACATGGCAATCCTCTCCAGTATTCTTGCCTGGAGAATCCCATGGACAGAGGAGTCTGGGGGGCTATGGTTCATAGGGTCACAAAGAGTTGGACACAACTGAAGCAAATTAGCATGCACATGGTAGTTATACCTTCAGTTTTTTGTCGAACTTCCATACTGTTTTCCACAGTGCTTGCTCCAACTTACATTCCCACCAACAGTGTACAAGGAGCTCTCTTTTCTCCTCATCCTCACCAACATTTGTTGTTGTGGTCAGCTTTTTGATGATAGCCATTCTGACAGATATGAGGTGATATCTCATTGTGGTTTTGATTTGCATTCCTCTGATGATTAATAATGTTGAGCATCTTTTTATGTGCCTATTGGCTATCTGTATGTATTCTTAGAAAAATCTCTATCCAGGTCTTCTGCCCATTTTTTAATCAAGTTGTTTGTGTGTGTGTGTGTGTGTTTGATTTCCATGAGCTCTTTATATATTTTGCATATTAATCTAGTCAGTCATATTGTTTGCAAATATTTTCTTCCATCTAGTAGGGTGTCTTTGTTTTGTTGATGACTTCCTTTGCTGTGCAAAATCTTTAAGTCTAATTAGATCCCGTTAGTTTGTTTTTGCTAGACTTTCCTTTGCCTTAGGCAACAGAGTAAAAAAAAAAAAATCTATTGTATATTCTTGCCTCCATTGTCCTAGATTAAATGACTCTAAGTGTGTGTTTTTCCCGCCCAGGCTGTCTATCCTGCTCCACTGAACTATGTATCTGTTTTTGTGCCAGTATCAGACTGTTTTGATTACTACAGGTTCATAGTATAGTCTGAAGTAATGAAATGTGATACCTCCAGCTCTGTTCTTCTACAAGATTGTTTTGGCTATTCAGGGTCTTATGTGTTTCCATACAAATTTTAAAATTATTCTAATTCTGTGAATAATGGCATTGGTATTTTGATTAGGATTACATTGGATTGGTAGATTCCCTTGGGCAGTATGGTCGTTTTCATAATGTTAATTCTTTCATTCCATAAAGACAGTGTATCTTTCCATCCATTTGTGTCATTTTCCATTTCTTTCATCAGTTTCTTAGTTTTCTGAGTACTGGTCTTCAACCAGTAGGTTAGGTAGGTTCATTTCTAGGTACTTTATTCCTTTTGATGTAATAGTAAATAGGATTCCTAATTTTTCTGATAATTCAATGTTAGTGTATAGAAATGAAATAGATTTCTATATGATAATTTTGTATCTTGCAATTTTATCAAATTCATTGATGAGCTAGTAGTTTTTTGGTAAGGTTGATCCTTAATATGGTTGTCCACCTTGATCACACAGGGTATTATAGGCCATGGTAAGATTTTATTTTATCCTACCTGTGATTAAAAATCATTGAAGGGTTCAAAAGCAGAAGAATGGAATAATTTGACTTAAACTTTTAAAAAGACTATTCTGGGTACTCTGTGATAACAGATTATCGTGGGATGAAAGTGTCAATTAGCTGGAGCATTGTACTAGATACTAGGTAGGATTTGCAAGTAAACAAAGACAACATACTTGGATCACAAAATCAGTTAACATAAAGCATTTTGTTATCAATAGAACATAAGTATGCAACTTTGCTACATTAGTGGTGAAGATTGTAAATGTTATGGAATTTAAAATGAGAAAGATATTTATAATTTAGTTTTAGGGAAGGCTTCAATGTGAAAGATAGGAATTAAGTTGATGCAAGATACATAAGTAGTGAAGGGATGGCGTTCCTGGAAAAAGATAACAAGTTACAGACGGTATAATGGTAATATGTTTGTGGTAGAGGGGAGAGTGGACAGAGTAAGTCTGAGAATTCTTTTTAATGAGCAGCATGCCAGGACTAGTTCACATTAGGATGATATTGACCATTCAGGGGTTTGGGGTGGAGAAAGTGAGTTGCTACTCTTTATTTCTCTTATTGATGTGATAGGGTATGCCTAAATTAAAGACTATATAGAGTTCAAAATACCAAAGAAAGAAGAACACTTAAATCTTCTTCCCTCTTTTTACTGATATTTTGATACTTACCAAACTCACTGATCCTCTTTAGCAAATCTCAAGGGTAAGATCTGGCTAGCAGACAACAGGAAGTTAGTTGATACATTCAAGAGTTCTTGTACCAGAATAGTGACCAGAGGAGGGGGATTTCAGCTATGTGCAACCCCATGGAGAGAACTAGATTGAGTACTGAAGAGCCAATAGGATCTGACATCTCTAGGATGATATTTGTGGCTTGTTATTCCATTTAAAATGGACAGTAAAAATCTGAGTTTGCCAACTGTCTATTATTTACCATCTAATAATGAGGCTTTTAATGCTAAATTTAGATGAAAGAACACAGTGGCCAATATCATATTTTGAAAATTCACCAGCAGGATGATCCTATTTAGTATGGAAAGGTCTAGATCCTTTAAAGGAGACTAGCAATTGTATTATGAGCATTATTTTATTTTTATTTAATAACTTGCCAGTGGGGGAAAATGATTTGCAATCTATCCCTTTACTAATATACTGATTCATGGCCAAGGTCAGATCAATTTTATTCTGACTGAAAATATGATCACTTTACTCTTCAATTCAGAATGAAAATCAGGAACATTTGTTTTGTAAAATGAATTTATCTTTTTTTACTTTTTGGGGTGCTACTGAATCATCATTTTAATTTGCTTGTGATCTTCTCACATTCTTACTCTAGTTCTTTTTAAAAATCTTTTCAATTTGACTAAAATATCTTTCTTTTTAAACAAAAGGTATTATCAAGCAGTGTCTAGCACATATTTCTTCTTTTCTTTTTTTTTTCAATATTTAATTGCCATCATATTTTTACTTTTTTAAATTTCTCTCTTGGCTTGTCTATAAAGCTTGTGAGGCTTTTAAATTACCTCCCAGAAGACTTCATGTTACTCTTAAATAAATAAAAAAATTGAATCAACCAACAACTGATAACTTTCAATGTGAACACACGTGAGTGATAAGGATTAGTGAGTATGTATGTATAAAGTTTAGATATTCATTACTTGATGACAGATAGGAGTTGGAATCTGTAATTCCATAACCTGGACTGCTTTTTCTGATTTTCCATCTAATAAAATCTTCTTGTCATATTCCTTATTACTTGGGGCCTATGAACTCCAACTGTTGTATTTGAAAGTAAAATCAAGACTAATTCATTAAGTTCATTTCAGGCTGTAATTGGGTGAGGATGGTTTGATGTGTTAACTTGCATTTAACTAGGACCTCTTAGAGACCCTAATTGATACAAAGGATATTATGCCAATGGAAAACAAAAGATTGTGGCAAGAGAATGGGAACATATTGATAATCCTGGTCATACTGTTAAATACATTTTTATGGAAGCTGGACCCCCAACAAAGATCTGGTAAAGAATGGCAAGCATACAAAAACATCTATGCCAATTAAAAACTAGAAATAAGATTTGAATGTAACAAAATTTAGCATATAATGCATTTTTAAATAGTCGCCTGTCCCCACATGATGGGTTAATATTAATGTATCACTGTACATTCATTCAAAAACATATTGTGAGCCAGACACAAATACATATGGAAGAACATCAGAAAACAATTTATTCATTAATTTTAGGTTACACTACTTTAATGAAGACATCTACAATTACAGTAGACTTCAAATTAATGTTTTCATTTTCTTTGGATATATACCCAGGAGTAGAATTGCTAGATCATATGGGTGGCACTTGTGGTAAAGAACCTCCCTGCCAATGTCGGAGACATAACATATGCAGGGTTGATCCCTGGGTATGGAAGATACCCTGGAGGAGGGCATGAAAACCCACTCCAGTATTCTTGCCTGGAGAATTCCATGGACAGAGGAGCCTAGTGGGCTATGGTCCATAGGGTTGCAAAGAGTCAGACACAATTGAAGTGACTTATCACGCACACCCATTGTAGTCATGGGCGAGTTGACACTCTTGTTGACAATCTTGTCCATGACAATCCATTATCAGAGAGCACCCAGAATACTCTTTTTAAAAATACAAAGTCAAATTATTGCATTCTTCTGCTTTCAAAGCCTTCAATAACTTTGAGTCATGAGGATAAAATAAAATCTTACCATGGACTATTTCTACTTTGTCAGCAAATGTCCGTCTAGTCAAGGCTATGGATTTTCCAGTGGTCATTTATGGATGTGAGAGTTGGACTGGGAAAAAAGCTGAGCACCGAAAAATTGACGCTTTTAAACTGTGATGTTGGAGAAGACTCTTGGGAGTCCCTTGGACTACAAGGAGGTCCAACCAGTCCATCCTAAAGGAGATCAGTTCCTAGGTGTTCATTGGAAGGACTGATGTTGAAGTTGAAACTCCAATACTTTGGCCACCTGATGCGAAGAGCTGACTCATTGGAAAAGACCCTGATGCTGGGAGGGATTGGGGGCAGGAGGAGAAGGGGACAACAGAGGATGAGATGGCTGGATGGCATCACCAACTCGATGGACATGAGTTTGAGTAAACTCCAGGAGTTGGTGATGGACAGGGAGGCCTGGCGTGCTGCGATTCATGGGGTCGCAAAGAGTCGGACACGACTGAGAGACTGAACTGAACTGAACTGCTCCTTCCAGGACCAGGTAAAAGGATGTGAAACTGATACACCAGGGAAAGTTGGGATTGGGGCAAGTAAAAAATGCCTCAAAGCTTTCCTACCATTTTTAAGTGCTTTTTTCTTGAGTTAGCATTCACTTTTTGCTATAAACCTTTGACCATTTTCCAGAATTCTAACATATGCTTCTGGGAGTTCCTGCCTGTTTCTCAGTGTTTTCTGTGGAAGTATAGATGTTTTGAATTGCTACTGTACCAAATTGCTGGCCTCACTCCCAGATGATCCTTTGCATCTGCTGTTCGATTTGATTTGCTAATATTTTGTGAAAGATTTTGGTTCTGTATTCATAAGCAATAATTGATTTGTAGTTCCTCTTATTGCGATGTCTTTGTCTTATTTTTGTGTCAGGATAATGCTGACTTCATAGAATGATTTGAAATTGTTCCCCTTCTTCTGTTATGTGCAAGAGTTAGTGAAGGACTGATTGGTATAATTCACCAAGAAAGCTCTCTGGTCACAGGCTTTTTTGTAGAATAATTATCACTTATTCAATTTGTTTATGTTACAGTTCCATTCAGATTTCTTTTTCTTCTTGAGTTAGTTTTGAGTTAGTTAGTCTGTCAGTATCAGAATTTTGTCTATATTAACTATTTTGTTTACAAACAATTATTCTTATTATTCCCTTTAATCCATTTTATTTTTCTAAAATCAGTAGTAATGTCTTCTCTTTCATTCTTGATTTTAGTTATTTGTGTCTTCTCTCTGTTTCACTTGGTCTGTACAGCTAGATGCTTGTAAATTTTGTTGATTTTTTTCCCAAAGAAAAATAACTGTTCTTGTTGTTTATCATTATTCTATTCTTTATATATTTACACTCCTGTCATTACTATTCATTTCTTCATCTTGCTTTGGATTTAGTTTGCTCTTCTTTCTTTTTCTGATATGTTTAAGGTAAAAGGTCATATAATAACTCTATATGATACTGCAATCCCATTCCAGAAAAAACCTAATTCAAAAAAATATGTGCACCTCAATGTTCATAGCAGCACTATTTATAATAGCCATGACATGGAAGCAACCTAAATATCCATCGATAGATGAATGGATAAAGATGATGTGGTGTATATTTGTGTATGTGTAATACATAGAGTATTACTCAGCCATAAAAAAGAATGAAATAATGTCATTTGCAACAACATGGATGGACCTAGAGATTATCATATTAAGTGAAGTAAGTCAGAGAAAGACAAATGATATGATATCACTTATTTGTGAAATCTTGAAAAATGATACAAGAATTAATTTACAAAATTTATAAAATGGAAACTAATTTACAAAACAGAAACAGACTCACTGACATAGAAAACAAACTTATGGTTACCAAAGGGGATATGTATCGGGGGAGATAAATTAGGAGTTTGGGATAATGTATATACACTATTATACACAAAATAGGTAAATAATAAGGACCTACTCTACCAGCACAGGAAACTATACTCAACAGCTTGTAATAGCCTATAATAGAAACAAATTTGGAAAAGAATATATTGCCTGTTGAGCAGTTAATGATTATATGAAGATTTCTTTATGTCCCTCAAACCAATAAATCTAATCTTTTCGGATGAGCTCTGTGTGTCTGTTAGAGCACGTCTCAAACACTTAGCCAGGCAGTTTACAACTCCATCTTAGCTTTCAGTTTCAGCTTGCTTTAACGTCTCAAAGTTAATAGGAAGTGAGAGTTTAGGGGCTTCTCAGATGTTTCCTGAGCATGTGCACAGTCCTAGTATGTGGACAATTCTACACATACATGTGGCCTTCTGAATAAAAAAGAATGGTAAAGAAGGAAGAATGAAAGTTGAGTGAAAACGTTCTAGTCTGCAATGTGGTTGTAAGAGACTTCTGCAATGTCACTGAAGAGTCCTTGAGCCAAAGTCCCCAATCAAAGTAGTCCTGCATATCTCAGATATGGATGTGTCTTAGTATCTCTGTTGTGCTCAATTATTTACTGGCTGAGAGCAACCAGCAAAAAGAACGCCCTCTGAACATAACAGGCACAGTGATGGATTGCAAAGTGCTATACCTGGGACACAGGTCAATTGAATTCTCTACCATCAGAGAAGTAAGAAGCAATTTTCATGCCATTATGCCTGGCAATATAAATTTCTTGATATATTTGTATGTCAATTTGGCAATAATTTTCAAATCTGTAATGCTTGTTCTCTTTCACATAGCAATTCTATATTTAGGAATTTTTCCTGTAGAAATATTCACATAAATATGTAACAATATATGCAAAGTAATATTTATTGTGTCATCATTTTTAATTGTTAAAAGTTGGAATCAATTTAAAGTTCATTATTAGGGGACTGAAAATCTATATACCAATAAATATGATATTAAATATGATTTTTTGAAATACCTTTTTTATCTGTTATTCTATATTTATTTTTTCTTTTTTTTTCATTTATTTTTATTAGTTGGAGGCTAATTACTTCACAACATTGCAGTGGGTTTTGTCATACATTGACATGAATCAGCCATGGAGTTACATGTATTTCCCATCCTGATCCCCCCTCCCACCTCCCTCTCCACCCGATTCCTCTGGGTCTTCCCAGTGCACCAGGCCCGAGCACTTGTCTCATGCATCCCACCTGGGCTGGTGATCTGTTTCACTATAGATAATATACATGCTGTTCTTTCGAAACATCCCACCCTCGCCTTCTCCCACAAAGTCCAAAAGTCTGTTCTGTACATCTGTATCTCTTTTTCTGTTTTGCATATAGGGTTATCATTACCATCTTTCTAAATTCCATATATATGTGTTAGTATGCTGTAATGTTCTTTATCTTTCTGGCTTACTTCACTCTGTATAATGGGCTCCAGTTTCATCCATCTCATTAGAACTGATTCAAATTAATTCTTTTTAACAGCTGAGTAATATTCCATGGTGTATATGTACCACAGCTTCCTTATCCATTCATCTGCTGATGGGCATCTAGGTTGCTTCCATGTCCTGGCTATTATAAACAGTGCTGCAATGAACATTGGGGTGCATGTGTCTCTTTCAGATCTGGTTTCCTCAGTGTGTATGCCCAGAAGTGGGATTGCTGGGTCATATGGTAGTTCTATTTCCAGTTTTTTAAGGAATCTCCACACTGTTCTCCATAGTGGCTATACTAGTTTGCATTCCCACCAACAGTGTAAGAGGGTTCCCTTTTCTCCACACCCTCTCCAGCATTTATTGCTTGTAGACTTTTGGATAGCAGCCATCCTGACTGGCGTGTAATTGTACCTCATTGTGGTTTTGATTTGCATTTCTCTGATAATGAGTGATGTTGAGCATCTTTTCATGTGTTTGTTAGCCATCTGTATGTCTTCCTTGGAGAAATGTCTGTTGAGTTCTTTGGCCCATTTTTTGATTGGATCATTTATTTTTCTGGAATTGAGCTTCAGGAGTTGCTTGTATACTTTTTGAAATACCTGTTTTAACATAAAAAAGGAATCCCAGGGAGGAAAACCCAGTAAAAAGGGAATGAAATTACATATCTTCCTGAATATAAGCTGAATTTTTAGATCCAAAGTTTTCTCTCATAAAAGAGATCCCTATAAATTATCTTTCATATTACAAGATCTTTCTCAATTACTTTATTGTGAACAACTACTTGAGTACAATATATCAGTATAAAGTAACCTCAGTTAATACTAGTTTTAGTTGTTTATAGAAATTACCAGTCATAATCAGGGAGGGAGGGAGAATCAGAGGGAGACAAAAAATTAATACTAAATTTTGAATGATTATCAATGAAGCAGGGAGATGCCCTCACAACTGCAGATTTTACATGCCATTTTAAAGAAGCCTTTTAAAGGCTACTTTGAATGAAATCTGTGTGCTTATATTATAGAAATAAAGTATATATTTATGACTTAGATTATGTTTCTAGTGTCAGTATTACATGTATATTCAAAAAGTAGTTTTTTTCTAAAACATTTTAGATGGAAGTGAATATGTTGTGCTCTGGAAAACTGTTAGGTCACTCAAGAAGAAACTTCAGTGATGATTACAACTGATGTGTTAGTCTAACGTGTATCTCACTGGGCTAAAACCAGGGCATCAGCAGAGCTGCATTTCTTTTTGAACACTCTAGGGAATGATCCATTTCTTTGGTTTTTCAAGCCTGTAGAAGCCACCCACATTCCTTGACTTCTGGGCCTGATCCTCCACCTCCAAAGCCAGCAGCAGCAAGCTTAGCCCTTTTCACACTACCATCTCTGTGGTGCTCTGTAGCTCAAATTATTCCCTACTATTACAGATTCATGAGATTAGACCTACCTAGATAATACAGAATAATCTTCTATCTAAAGGTCCTTATCATTAATCACATCTGTAAAGTCATTTTTGTCATGCATAGTAATATATTAACTGGTTCTGGGGATTAGGATATTGATATCTTGGTGGTTGGGTATTATTCCACTTTCCACATAGTTACTTAAAGAACATAATTAAAATCAGTTATCAGTGAGTGTCATTTTCTGACTCATGTCAACAGAACAATAAATATCAAATGTATGCTATATGTTTATTGTATAAACCACCGGATCATGTGCTATGAAGTAAAATATAAAGACATATGAAAGAGGTCCTCCTCTAAAGAGCATACTATATTATTGTTGGATCATCAGGAACATTCATGAAAACACAATTATCAATAAAAGGCCTATATGCTGTCAAATTTATTTGTTTAGCCATATTTACTGAGTACCTACTATGCTGTTGTAGCATCTCATGATATTGTAGGAGTGAAAACAATGCCTCTACCTTCATGAAGCTGATTTTCAAGTCAGGAAAACAATAAGAAAATGGACTAATAGATACATTGTAGTAATAAACAATGCTAAGTGCTATGCAGGGTAACTGAACAGAGAAGAGCAAAATAGCTATTTTAAAAAAAGATAGCCTTCTCTGAAACCTGAATGAATGAATGTAACAGAGAGATGTTCACTTGACTAGAGTAATCCTGAATGCTTCATATAACAAAATAGAATATGTGTTATTAGAGGATAGGTACAATTAATAAATGGAAATAACAATATTTCTCCTTGTGTCCAATGGGATATCTTTATCAGAATCCTCTAAGGTAGCTGCTAAAACTGCAAATTCTCAGGCCCCAGCTATAGACCTACTGAATCAGAATCTCTGTGGATGGAGGTTAGGAATATAACAGTAAATAAACTTTATTTACTACACTGAACTATGGAAAATCCCAAGATAGAGTCTGAAAGCATTCAAATTTAGAAGAGGACTCTACCACTCCTATCCTACAACAACATGTAACTTATGCCATGCTTGAGGGAAGTAATGAGTAAAGTAAACTGGTAAAACAGATGGTTCAAACTGGAAGGGTGTTTTCCCCCAAGTTAAGGAGTTTAAACTCTTTGTAGAATGATGAAGTAGCAAGTATGAATAACTAAGCAATTAGTGTTTAAAAAAATATTTTTGGTTTGTTAGCAGTATTTATATTACTAGCAATATTTAGTGCTACTATTAGTGGTAGCAGTGTACAAGATAGACTGGATGTGAGGGTATTGATAATAAGGGAAAGTATGATAAATATATTGGAATTAACCATCAGAGCTAGGCAGATTTCAATATGATCAAAAGTGAAGAATAGATATAGAGGTAATTATGAGGTAAGTAAAAATGGGACTTGGTGACTGTGCTGACTGTGAGAATGAATGGTCAGGAATGACTCCGATTTTTAACCTAGGTAATTGGCAAAAATGGGTTTGCTGATTATTATGGAACACCATTAGCTAGCTTGATGGGGGCAGTGCTCATAAAAGATTATATAAAAGTATACCAGAAAAAGCTATTACTTGTTCCTGCAATTTTTCTAAATTTTCTAGTAATCTAAGAAATACAATTAGAGCCTACTCTTGTACCTCTACTCATGCTAACCACATGAAATAACCCCTTGCATTTAGGAATCAATGTGTAAGAAAAACTTTTGATATTAAAACAACAACAACAACTACTAAACTAGTCCTTTACAGCCATTAGTAATTTATTCGTTGAGGAGAAAGTAGTGTCTAATTGCACTTTTATGATTGCCATTATTGCTACCATTTTAGATAAAATTTTTATTATTTCACATGTAATTCTTCGTTTATAGCACATACACTTAAACATCAAAATACATTAAGTAATAATTACTAGTGTTTTCTAAATTATAATCTTTCAATTACCTAGTGATCTATGTAGATCAAACCTCATTTAAGAAAATCATTTTTAAGGCCAAAGTACACATTTTTCTAAATCAAGATGTGGTAAGATATGCTCAAAGATAAGTAACAACTAACTTGTGATTAGAGTTTGCCATGAATTTTAATTGTCTGGGAATGTGAAAAATATGTGCTTTATCATGCTCTCTCTCTCTCTCCTCTCCCTCCCTCCTCAGGAATCTGAGCTGTCATCCACCACAGGGGAGACACTGTTCACATTTTTGTTCAACCACATTAACTACCGGGTTTTGAAAAATAGCAATACTCTTTAGAGAAACATTTTAAAAATGAAATTAAAAAAAAAAGAAATACAGAGTCTACACAAAATTTACAGCTTCAATGTATAATCAAAATTACTCAAAATATGAAAAATCAAGGAAATGACAGACTTTAAAAGAAAAATCAATGGAGAACAACTTCAAGATTTTGTAACGATTTTATTACTTTAAATCTCAAGATTTTAAAAACACAGTTTTGTAACTATGATCAGAGATGTAATGAAAATGTGCTTGTTTTGACTTAACAGAAATCTCAGTAGGAAAACAGAATTTATATATGAACAAAACGGAGGGGAAATTCTAGTATTAAAAATATAATATGTTACAGTAAAACAAATGACTGAATAAGCTTAACAGCAGAATGAGAATGTCAAGGGGGAAAAAAGTCAAGAAATTTGAAGACAGATTAATAGAAATCCCATCATTAAAAAAAAAAAAAAGAATGAGAAGATATATAACATTGTGTAACTTGAGTTCCAGAAAAAGAGAAAAGAGAATAAAGGGAAAATTTTTGAATAAATAATGGCAAACAAAATTCACAAATGTACCAAATATATAAATTGACAGATTTATGTAATTCATTAAAGCCCAAGAAAAACCACAACTAGACATATCACAGTTTAGTCACTTAAAACCAAAACTAAAAAGAAAATTTGAAATCAAGAAAAAATAGTGCATTATTAGAGGAGAATGATTTAATAAATAATGATGTTACAAAATAAAAAATGGAGATTGATAGGTAGTAGGAAAACATGTTTAAATGCTGGAAAAAAAAATCTGCTATCCAGCCTTCATTAATAAAGGCAAAATACACATTTTTAGATTCAAGTAAATGTAAAAGAATTTGTTACTAACAGGCTTGCATTACTATAAAAAATTATGAAAGAAGCTTTTCAGAATTAAGTGAAATAATAACAAAAGTAAATGTGAAAATTTGTTTAAAAAAAAGTTGTAAATCCTGTTATTGCAAAACAAAACAAAATACTAATATAATCTCCATCATTTGTATTTTAATTGAGTAGTTATTCTAGTACTTTACTTGAGGCTCAGGATACTTGAATAAATCATTATTCCAGTGACCTTTGAAATAATGTGCATCAAGTATGAAAATTTAATTTCTAAAGAAATTATGAAAGCTTTGTGTGTATGAAGGAAATTTCTCTAAATTTATTCTTGCAAAGATTTGATAGAGAAATCTGATTTTTAAATAGTGGAATAAAAGAGGAATTTTCTAATTTAACCTTCTTGAAAATCACACCAAAAAAAATTAACACCATGACATAGAAAAAAAGGTTTATCAATGCCCTCTGATATTTGATTAGCTATGAAACTGTTGTGTTCAGACAGTGATCTAGAGAAGAATTACTGTACTTTCCGTCTTCCCTGTTCAACATCATTTTAATAACATGAAAGATGTGCTTTTCAAAATCAGAAATTATGTGAATATAATTTTCAATTATCATTGTCCAACTCCACTTTTATCCTATTAACATTATATTAATAGGTTAATTTGGCATGATGATAATAGTTAAAAGCCTGTGTAGAAAGCTTCATAATCATTATATTAGTAGCCAGCATTTATGGAAACTTCACTATATAAAAGGCATTTTGCTAAGTTCTGTATAGGAATAAGCTCCTTTAATTTTCATAAGTCTCTAACTCCCAAACATACTATCATCAAATAGCCTATGATGCCTATTTTTGTATCAAATATATATCATAATGAATCATTTCAGTGTCTAATTACAAAGTGAAATATCCAGTATAATATAAGTAGCCTGCTCTTTTGGAGAAGAAAACTGCAAAGCAGTGTAAGTCCTTAGGTTTAAAATTTGAACAAGTTATAAAGAATAATCTCTTTTTTAATCAAATGCAAGGAATAACCAAATTTAAAACCAAAGTTAAAATTAAGGAATTGTGTTTCACTGAAAGATAATTGTGGTTCTATGACCAATCCATTGATTAATATATTATTCTTACTAATGATATAATTTATTTTGGCTTAAAAATATATAGTAAAGTTTACTTTTTTTTTTTTCATTATTTTTTACTAGTTGGAGGCCAATTACTTTACAATATTGTAGTGGTTTTTGCCATACATTGACATGAATCAGCCATGGATTTACATGTGTTCCCCATCCTGAACCCCTCTCCCACCTCCCTCCCCAATCCCATCCCTCTGGGTCATCCCAGTGCACCAGCCCTGAGCACTTGTCTCATGCATCCAACCTGGACTGGTGATCTGTTTCACACTTGATAATATACATGTTTCAATGCTGTTCTCTCATCATCCCACCCTCGCCTTCTCCCATAGAGTCAAAAAAGTCTGTTCTATACATCTCTGTCTCTTTCTGTCTTGCATATAGGGTTGTTACCATCTTTCTAAATTCCATACATATGTGTTAGTATATTGTATTGGTCTTTATCTTTCTGGCTTACTTCACTCTGTATAATGGGCTCCAGTTTCATCCATCTCATTAGAACTGATTCAAATGTATTCTTTTTAATGGCTGAGTAATATTCCATTGTGTATATGTACCACAGCTTTCTTATCCATTCGTCTGCTGATGGACATCTAGGTTGCTTCCATGTCCTGGCTATTATAAACAGTGCTGTGATGAACATTGGGGTACACGTGTCTCTTTCAGATCTGGTTTCCTGGGTGCGTATGCACAGGAGTGGGATTGCTGGGTCATATGGCAATTCTATTTCAAGTTTTTAAAGGAATCTCCATACATAGTGTTTTTAAAGGAATCAGCCACACATAGTGGCTGTACTAGTTTGCATTCCCACCAACAGCGTAAGAGGGTTCCCTTTTCTCCACAGCCTCTCCAGCATTTATTTCTTGTAGATTTTTGGATAGCAGCCATTCTGACTGGTGTGTAATGGTACCTCATTGTGGTTTTGATTTGCATTTCTCTGATAATGAGTGATGTTGAGCATCTTTTCATGTGTTTGTTAGCCATCTGTATGTCTTCTTTGGAGAAATGTCTGTTTAGATCTTTGGCCCATTTTTTGATTGAGTCATTTATTTTTCTGGAATTGAGCTGCAGGAGTTGCTTATTTTTTAAGGGGTCTTTTCCCCAGAAGTTGTGAAACATTACATTCATCATATTCATTTAATTTCTACTGAAATTAGGATTTCCCCAAATAAGAATTTAGAAGCAATCTCAAGTTTTCTTGAACATTTAGTCTATATAAGCCTTTTATATCCATACTTAAAAAAAAAAAAAAAACTCTGAAAGTGTAAGTACATTATTTTTTTCAATGTAAAGGTATACAAAGTAAGATTGGGGGAATAGAGGAGACTTGACAGAGGACACACAATAAATGTGGGAGTCTAATGTAATAGGACTTTTCTTATTGCCCTTTGGTTGTCCACTAGAAGCCACTAAAAAAGCTTAAAAGAAGAGTTACTAAGTATCTTTTTCTAAAAGAATCCCCATCAAGCTGCCCAAAATTGGGTCCAGATGTTACATGGCAGGTATCCTAAATTACCCATACTATGATCAACCACCACCTTACATATAATATGATATGTATATTATATATAATATATATATATGTATACATATAACCACCACCCCAACATATAATGCAAGTACTAGGTAAAGTATAATGCCATCAAAATGATTCCTCTGCTTCCTTGTGACAGTGGGGAAAGAATGCTGTTTTCTTCTTGAAAATTAAATTGTGTGGCATTCCAAGGAAAATCATTCATAAAATTTGAGGTGTATGCAAGAAAAATAGAGAAGAATTTTATCTCCTGGCTAGATATTTGCTTCAACAGTCAGCTTGTTATTATGTCCCTTATTCCAACTTGATCAGAAAGGAAAAGAGAGAGACTTGGGGGAAGAAGGAAGGACTTGAAGAAGACATGTCAGTGGAGCAGCCTGTACTTCAACAGTTCAACAGAGAAACACTACGTAAGTACCTCCACTTTAAGTGGTTACTGAGGGAAGTAGCTGGGGTGTGTGTTCTCTGCATGGACTACTTGCCAAAGAATTTGGTAAGGGTTGAAAGGATGGGAATTGTGCAGTGAGAAAGTCCTAGGTGTCCTGAAAAATACTCACACATGTACACAATGGAAAAGTCAGCATTTGGGTGCCTGTGACATAGAGGACAGCGAGAATGTGTTCGTTAGTCAGAAAATCAATAGCAGTAACCAAGAAGTCCGCAAAATGCTATCAGTTAATTCAAGAGATACTTTCTAACTTTTCCCCACCTTTTCTCCTTGTAACCTGTAGTACAGGAGAATTAAGAACTAAGAAGAAACAGGATATAGGTTATTAGCAGAGTATGCCGTCTTCTCAATTCCTGGCCTTGGAGGTCTATGTATAACCTTCGTTGGTGCTTGTAATAAGACTGAAGTTTTAAGCTTGACATTTTTATCAATTATGAATTATACATACAGACATATATAAAATAAATCTATACAGGTCTAAGAATAATTGTAAAAGCAGTGACTCGATATTGTACCACTTAGCACTTCAAAATTCTCTCAGGACATTTCATATGTTCTACTTCATACTTTGTACTTTTCATGTTATATTTCCTACTTCCCATGCCAACTTCTGATGTCTCATTTCCCACTTCATGGAAATAATAACTGATTCAACATCTATATTTTGTGCTATTTTTTATGCCTATGTTAAAAATGTCTTTCTACAATATTATTGCTTTTTTAAGTCAAATGTATTTTAAGGAGATTACTTTACAAAAAAGTAGAAGCAAATAGTCTTTCATGTTTATAGATTGCTATTTTTTCCTGGTTGATTTTTTGGCTTCCATATGGCATCACTACCTATTTAATTTTATGACTATCATTTAGTATTTTGTATAGTGCCAGATGCTGGTAAAGAATTCTCTCAATTTATCTGAAATGTTCTTTCTTTCACCTATATTTCTGAAGAATATTTTCAATGCTTATGGAATGCTTAAAGTTTTCTTGTTTCATCAGTTCAAAGATGTTTTCTTTTTTCCTTGACTTCCATTGCTTCTGCTGTTGTCAGCTTTCCTATTTATTTTTCTACTATATGTAAAATGAATTTTTTTCTCTGTTTTCAAGATTTTATAATCTTTGAATTTTAACAGTTTCACTATGATTTACCTGTGGTAGTTTTCATTCTATTCTTATAAGGGTTCCCTAAGGTTCTTGCCAAAGCCTTTGACCATGTGGATCACAATAAACTGTGGAAAATTCTTAAAGAGATGGAAATACCAGACCAACTTACCTGCCTCCTGAAAATCTGTATGCAGGTCAGGAAGCAGCAGTTAGAATTGGACATGGAACAACAGACTGGTTCCAAATAGGAAAAGGAATAGGTCAAGGCTGTATATTGCCACCCTATTTATTTAACTGATGTGTAGCAGAGTACATCATGAGAAATGCTGGGCTGGAGGAAGCACAAACTGGAATCAAGATTGCCAGGAGAAATATCAATAACCTCAGATATGCAGATGACACCACCCTTAGAAAGTGAAGAAAGTGAAGAAGAACTAAAGAGCCTCTTGATGAAAGTGAAAGAGGAGAGTGAAAAAGTTGGCTTAAAGCTCAACATTCAGAAAACTAAGATCATGGCATCTGGTCCCATCACTTCATGGCAAATAGATGGGAAAACAGTGGAAACAGTGGCTGACTTTATTTTTCTGGGCTCCAAAATCACTGTAGATGGTGATTGCAGCCATGAAATTAAAAGATGCTTACTCCTTGGAGGGAAAGTTATGACCAACCTAGACAGCATATTAAAAAGCAGAGACATTACTTTGCCAACAGAGATCTATCTAGTCAAGGCTATGGATGGTTTTTCCAGTGGTCATGTATGGATGTGAGAGTTGGACTATAAAGAAAGCTTGAGCACCAAAGAATTGATGCTTTTGAACTGTGGTGTTGGAGAAGACTCTTGAGAGTCCCTTGGACTGCAAGGAGATCCAACCAGTCCATCCTAAAGGAGATCAGACCTGGGTGTTCATTGGAAGGACTGATGTTGAAGCTGAAACTCCAATACTTTGGCCACCTGACTCTAAGAGCTGACTCATTGGAAAAGACCCTGATGCTGGAAAAGATTGAGGGCAGGAGGAGAAGGGGACGACAGAGGATGAGATGGTTGGATGGCATCATCGACTCAATGGACATGGGTTTGGGTGGACTCTGGGAGTTGGTGATGGAACAGGGAGGCCTGGAGTGCTGTGGTTCATGGGGTCGCAAGAGTCGGACACGACTGAGCAACTGAACTGAACTGAACTGAAGGTTCTTGCATGTTTTCTATCAAATATGAAAAAATATTCTGGACCATTATTTTTAAATAATTTATCAACATAAAAGTCACATAACATAAAAATAACTATTTTAAAGTGAAAAATTCAGTAGTATTTTGTACAACCACCACATCTATCTAATTGCAAAATGCTTTATCTCTTCACAGTAAAATTCCTTAGCCATTAAATGCTGTCTTCCCATCCCCCTTCCCTGAAGTCTCTGGCAACCATAAATCTGCATATCTCTGGATTTATCTAACCTGGATGTTTATATAAATGGGATCAGACAATATGTGACATTGTCTGGCTTCTTACTCTTAGCATAATGGTTTGGTGACTCATTCATGTTGCACCATGTATCATTATTTCATCTGCTTTTTATGGCTGAATAATATTCCATAGTGTGAATATACCACAAATTGTTTTTCTACTCATTCCCTGATGGACACTTAAGCTGTTACAACATTTGGCTATTGTGAATAAAGCGCCTATATTTATGTACATGTATTTGATTGAATATCTATTTTAAATTCTTTTGGATATATACCTAGAAGTGGAATTACAAGGTCTGATGGTAATTTTATGTTTAAATTTTTATATTTGTTTTCACAACAGGTAAACAATTTTGAATTCTTTAAAAAGAAATTCTTCATTTTTTTGGCTGTGTCAGGTCTTAGTTGTGGCACACAAGGTCTTTGTTGTGGCACATGGACTCTCTAGTTGTGATATGTGGGCTCAGCAGTTACCATGCACAAACTCCAGAGAAAGCACACTTCAGTAGTTGCAGCACGCAGGCTCTCAGGATCTTAGTTCCCCAACCAGGAATTGAACCTTTGTTCCCTGAACTGCAAGGCAGATTTTTAACCACTTTACCACCAGGGAAGTCCCCCATTTTGTATTCTTACTAGGAATTCACAAGGGTACCACTTTCCCCAAATTTATGCCAACACTTATTTTTCTTATGATTATTATAGTCATTCTACTGAGTGTAAAGTAGTACTTTATTTTGGTTTTGATTTGTGTTTCCTTGATGACTAATGTTGAGCATTTTTTCATGTGCTTATTGGTCATTTGTATTTCTTCTTGTAAAATCTATTCAAGTCCTTTGTATATTTGTTTATTGGGTTGTTTATCATTTTGGTATAAGTTGTAAGAGTTCTTTATATATTCAGAATACTAGTCTCTTAACACATAATCTTCAAATATTTTTTCCTACTGTGTCTATATTTTTTTACTTTCTTCATAATGATATATGGATCAATGGAAAAAAATAAAGAGCCCAGAAATAAACTCATACACTTATGATCAATTAATCTATAATAAAGAAGGCAAGAATATTCAATGGACAAGAGTCTCTTCAATAAATGTGGTGCTAGGAAAACTGGACAACTATATATGAAAGAATGAAATTATAACTCTTTAGTACCATATACAAAAAAAAGCTCAAAATGGATTAATGACTAAAATGTAAGACCATATACTATAAAACTGCCTAGAGGAAAACATAGGCAGAATATTCTTTGACATAAATTGTACTAAGATTTTTTGGTTCTGTCTTCTAAAGCATGGAAAATTATAAGAAAAATAAACAAATGATACCTATTTAAAATTAAAGAAAAGTCAGCCTACTGAATGAGAGAAAATATTTGCGAATGTTATAACTGATAAGGGGTTAATATTCAACATATATAAACAGCTCATACAACTCAAAAAACAGATTTATAAACAACAATTTATTAAAATCTATTTATAAGCAACAAGCAGATTAAAAATAAGGGAAGAAGACCTGAGTAGACAATTTTCCCCATAAAAGCAGATGGCCAACAGGTACATGAAAAGATGTTCAATGTCGTTAATCATCAGAAAAATGCAAATCAAAACTACAATGAACTATCACTTCCCACTTGTTAGATGGCTATCAAAATTAATTGTATCTTTTATTAAAATATTTAAATAAATTATTTGTTTATTTAATAAAATAAATAAATTATCTAATTAGTGCTGTATTCAATTAGTCATTTAATTAGTGCTATATTTTAATTTAATGAATTGAGCTGCTTTGAGTCTCTTTTGTAACCAAAAACAACTTGCCTTAAATTTGAAATAAAAGAGTTCAGTTTAACAGAAGACTTTGAAAACTAAAAAATAAATTTTGTCCCTAAAACAACCCCTGTAAAACCAGATCTGAAAGAGACAAGTGCACCCCAATGTTCATCGCAGCATTATTTGTAATAGCCAGGACATGGAAGCAACCTAGATGCCCGTCAGCAGACGAATGGATGAGGAAGCTGTGGTACATATACACCATGGAATATTACTCAGCCATTAAAAAGAATTCATTTGAACCAATTCTAATAAGATGGATGAAATTGGAGCCCATTATACAGAATGAATTAAGCCAGAAAGATAAAGACCAATACAGTATACTAAGACATATGTATGGAATTTAAAAAGATGGTAACGATTACCCTATATGCAAAACAGAAAAAGAGACACAGATGTACAGAACAGAATTTTGGAATCTGTGGGAGAAGGCGAGGGTGGGATGTTTCAAGGGAACAGCATCAAAACATGTATATTATCTAGGGTGAAACAGATCACCAGCCCAAGCTGGATGCATGGAGACAAGTGCTTGGGCCTGGTGTACTGGGAAGACCCAGGGGAATTGAAAGGTTGTTGCTGAATGATAAGACGCCGGGATTCTTGGCCTCTGGAGGAGATGAATTCAATCTGGGGCCAGAGATGAGGCTGGATCGCTCAGAGCTTTTGTGTAATAAAGTTTTATTAAAGTATAAAGGAGATAGAGAAAGCTTCTGACATAGGCATCAGAAGGGGGCAAAAGAGTACCCCTTTGCTAGTATTAGCAATGGAGTTATATACTCTCCAATGAATCCAAAGAATGTCTGGAGGTTGTAAAGACCTCACCAGACCTACTCCCATAATTTACATTTTAAGATAACAGAGTTGGCCAGAAGGTTTAATCCAAAGATTGTCCTCAGGCAGGATACATCCTTGTAAAGACCAGACCTACTCCCATAATTTATGTTTTAAGATAACAGAATTAGCCAGAGGGTTTAATCCAAAGACTGTCCTCAGGCAGGATACATTATTGTTATATAGTCACTCACAATCTGTTAATGAAAAGAAAGGAATGTCATAAAACTTAGAATGGCACCAGATAATTCATCCCTGGCCATAAAACGATTGACTTGAATCTTGTAGAAGGGCAGATTACCAACAAATAGTTTCGTTTACATAGATTAGGGGAACAATACCTGAGTAAGTAGGTTGGGCCATTTGGTGGAACCAACTTGAAGATAGAGTCATAGCTTAAGACAACATTTCCATAAGAAAAAGAAATGTATTGGTTAACTCAAGGTTTGAGAGTAGTTAGCTTCAGGTGAAACCAGGCTGTCATGGCAACACAGCATTTTAAGAGAAACCTCCTTTTAAATTTGTATAGAGAAGAAAAAAAAATATCGCTGGTTTGTTTCCTCCTGCCGCTTAAGAGAGATAAAAATGTCTGGCACTTGCAGCCTCTTTCCTCCGTTTGGAGACCCCTGGCCTTCCTGCCTGTTACCCTCTCAGAATCAGGTGGAGAGGGAGGTGGGAGGGGGGATCGGGATGGGGAATGCATGTAAATCCATGGCTGATTCATGTCAATGTATGACAAAAACCACTACAATATTGTAAAGTAATTAGCCTCCAACTAATAAAAATAAATGGAAAAAAAAACCATATTTGAACTTAAAAAAAAAAAAACCCTGTATATCTCAGTTTTTTTTTAATAAGTAATTAGTTTTAATCTATCTGGAACTAGTGTAATCAAAATATAATGGTATTTAAATATATAGTATACTTTTGCATTTACTAAGGAGGCAATAAAACCAATAAATGTTGACAGAAAATTTATACTCTATAGATAGACCAGTTATATAGGGGAGGAGAATAAAATGTGATTTATACTGGTATGTGAGATTTTATTCCTGTTGCCAAGTTCAATGCTATTAACTTTCGTATAATGTCAGAAAGGACAAGATGTACTGTGAGATCTCTGACTTCTTGTGAATAAGGTTTATGTTCCAAAGCCTATTTTATCCAGTTCCATGGATATTCTATCATTAATAGAGGAACAATAATTTAAGAAATCTAAACCAGGTATTCTGTGTACTTGTGCTGGCTTAGTCTAGTCAGAAAAAGGATTAATGTCATTTGTGCAGGTTAGATTTTTCACAGTCCTAATGTACCTACTCCAATTCTGCCAATAAAATTTCCACATAATACACACTGAACCATGGAAAAGCAATTTTCCAGAATCACCAAAGTTACTGTCCCACACAGTACAATACCAAGCCATTTACAAGTAGTCAGTGGTTAGAGATTGGCTTGTCAGTGATGGCTGATGAAGCATTTTTAGGGCTTAAAAGATAAATCTCTAAGTTCACTAATGTAAACAGAGTGAACTTCCTCCATATCTTCAGTGTCCTTGTGTGTGTGTGTGTGTGTGTGTGTGTGTGTGTGTGTGTCCTTAGTGGCTCATTCACCTGCCAATGCAGGAGATGTAGGAGAGATGTGGGTTCGATCCCTAGGTTGGGAAGATCCCCTGGAGAAGGAAATGGCAACCCACTTCAGTATTCTTGCCTGGAGAATCCCAGGGACAGAGGAGCCTGGCATACTGCAGTCCATGGTGTTGCAAAGAGTTGGACAGGATTGAGTGACTGAGCACACGTGCAACACTTTGTACATAATTTTAGGATATTCACATTATTAATCCCATCATGAAACTGAGACACCATATTAAAAAGTCCTGATTTTTGGAATTAAGTGTTAATGGGAGGAAAGGGAAATTGAAAATGAAGACCATTCTGAAAGAGAGGTGTGAGATCAGAAATTTTGCAAAGAGGTAGCAATCTCTGTCATACGGTATTTCTTTTACCAGTAAGATAACACAAAACACATTTTATTTCTCAGCACCCAGGGACCAGGATATGACCTTGTTTATAGTGATAAATGTCCTAGAAGAAATGAAATATGTTGTTGTGTAACACTCTGCTAAAAGAATCCACCATAGCCCCTGAGCATCTCTGCACACTCTCATTGGGTATCCCAAAAATGCAAGGTCCAAATCACTTTTTATTTTGACCATTTCTTCAGGTTTTGTTTGCGGAAACACCTCTGAAGGATGTGGTAATATCTCCTTCCAAACAAAGAGCAAGTTTGCTTCTGCTGTCTATAAAAGTGTTGACTCTACTAAACTTGTTACTTTCCTGTAACACAACCCACTGCACGTGTAAGCATCCATGATAGACCCTTTGGGTTGCCCCAGTGGGAAATGGGTAGCATGAGGATACTACACAGACCAACATATTGCTCTCATGACCCCTTTTGCTGTCAATAATAAAGCCCTTTTTCTCCAACCCAAGTCTTCTGTCAGCTAGTTAGCTTGCAAAGTCTATTATTCAGGCTCTGCATAATTTCTGATGCAAACTACCTCAAAACCTCATGGCTAAAAAGAATAACCCTTTGTTATAGCTCATGGTTATTGTGTGAGGAATTATAGCAATACTTGGCTGAGTGATTCACCTGTTCCACATGGTGTCAGTTTGAGTCACTCTGTGGCATTCAGATGGCTGGGAAGGCCTAGAGGATCTGACATTCATACACTTGCCTGATGCCTTGGCAATGGTGTTAAAAAGACTAAATGCTTCTGGGACTGCCTTTTCTCTAGTTCCAGGGATTTTTTTTCACATGCTGTCTTCAGTAAAGCAGTCACAGATAAGCAGATTTCTTACATTGTAGCATAAGACTTCAAGAGTAAATGGCCCCAGAAGATCTAGGTGGAAGCTGCAAGATATCTTATGACCTAATCTCAAAAGTCCCAGAATTTTACTTCTGCCAAGTCCTATCTGTCAAGCCACCTCAGTTTTCAAGGGAGGAGGAATTAGGCCCTGAATTTCAATGAGAGGAATGTTTAAAAATTGGCATTTATTTTCAACCTGCCACAGTAAGCAGTAAATAAGGATTAATTGTGAGGATGTTGTTTTGTTTTGTTTTTCTGAACTGCTTGGTCTATCACTTGAGTTTCCAAATAGATGTTGGACTGATTATTAGAACAGGAATTAGGCAATATTATTTTGATGATAGATAACTAGACAGACAGATAGCCTGAGACTATAAATGCATCAAATTAGTCCACAAGCATTTCATTTTGGTTGGAAAGTTTTAGATTTCAAATGAAAGTTTTGTTAAAATCCCCTCAATGTTTAGAACTTAATCCCTTCAATATTTAGAACTAAATATGTAAACATGGTAGGTAAAGCTTGTAAGTTGAAATGGTGTGGTGTCTTCTTGGTTGGTTTTCTTCTTCTGAAAATTAAATTTTATCATATTTAAACCATCCAATGTATTTGAAAATAATACAATAATTTTTTTTACTATTTTTTGAAGAATGATAGAACTAATACTTTTATTGCAGTTAGGTTGTATGTGGTTAGATGATGGTAATTGTTTTGATATTCAGGTGTTTTTTCTGACTCAACTGCATCTATACTCAGTGGAAGTCAATGGCAGCATATAGTACAAAAACATCTAAACCTTGTGTTTTAAAATGCTTAACAGTGTGAAGTATTATTGTGACTCAAAATAATATTATCAGAAGTTAGATCAGGAGATATCAGTTTATACAATAAAATCAACTTGAATAAAATCCCAGTATCTAGAATAGAGTAACTAATAAAAATTTACAAGAATTCAGAGAACTTTAAAAATACTAAAGTACTAAAGCATTAAGAACTGAAAACAACAGTAAGTGATTTTTAAATGATGTCTATTTCAAAACACAGAAGTTAAAATGTCAAACAAAAAATAATCTAAAATACTAAGAAAAATACAGCAAAATTTGAAGTCCAACTCTAAGAATATTTTAAATATAAAAAAAAAATACATTGTAGCACCACAGTACCACAAACCAAATATGCTGTTGGTAGGAATACAAATTGATATAACCACTATGGAGAACAGTATGGAAATTCCTTAAAAAAGTAGGAATAAAACTACCATATGACCCAACAATTCCACTAACTGGGAGTATACCCCCAGGAAACCATAACTGAAAAGGGCATATGTACCCCAGTGTTCATCACAAAACTATTTGCAATAACTAGGACATGGAAGCAACCTCAGTGTCCATCAACAGATGAATGGATAAAGAAGATGTGGTATATATGTGCAATGGAATATTACTCAGCTATAAAAAGGAATGCATTTGAGTCAGTTCTAATGAGGTGGATGAACCTAGAGCCTATTATACAGGGTGAAGTAAGTCAAAGAGAAAAACAAATATCGTATATTAATGCATATATATGAAATCTAGAAAAATGGTACTGATGAACCTATTTGCAGGGAAGCAAAGGAGACACAGACATAAAGAACAAACTTTTAGACACAGTGGGGGAAGAAGATGGTGAGATGATTTGAGAGAGAAGCATTGAAACCTATATTACCATATGTTAAATAGATAGCTAGTGGAATTTGCTGTATGAAACAGGAAACCCAAATCCAGTGCTCTATGACAACCTAGAGGGGTGAGAAGGGGTGGGAGGTGGGAGTGAGGGGAACATGGAACAACATGGATGAACCTGGTGGGTATTGTGCTTAGAAAAAAGACAGAGAAAGGCAAATATGGTATGATAATCACATATACATGGAATATAAAAACTATTACTAGTTAATATAACAAAACAGAAACAAAGTCACAGATACAGAGAATAAAATAGTGGCTACAGTGGGGAGAAGGAAGGGAGGGGGCGGTAAAAATGGTAGGGGATTAAGAGATAGAAGCTACTATGTAAAATTAAATAATTTAGCTAAAAGCATATATTATAGAAGGAATTTAGCCAATATTTTATAACTTTAAATGTAGTATAATCTATAAAATTATTGAATCACCATGTTGTGCCACTGAAATTAATACAATATTATCAGTCAACTATATTTCAATAATTTTTTTTAAAAATAAAGATTTTCACTTTATATTAGTGAATATCAACCATTTGATTGCAGCCAACAACATGTTCTAAGAAGCCACAGTTATTTTCAAAATGTAATTCACAGTACTGATAAATTTCTTTGCTTTGTTTCTCTTTTATTCTCTGTCTTCACCTAATGACTGAAACCTTGAGCCTACTGCTTTAGTGGAAAAAAATCTCACCCTTATTCTGAGTAATTTCATACAACTGGAGACATTTACTGGGTATCCAAATTAATAATCTATTTGCCTTGAGGCAGTTTACATTAGAGAAGGAATCTACTGAATGGTTATTATTCAAAGGATTCCTCAATCATATCTTTTTAAAGCTGAATTTTAAATTGAAAACTACTTGTATTTCATTTACTTGACTGTAAAAGGATCTGAATTCTCTAATCATTCTTCATATCACCTTTAAAAATTACCAAATTTTCTTGAGCTCAACTCTTTCTTGTAACTTCTTCCAGTTTTCCAACATCCTTTTCTAGAGATACAAATGAGTTAGGTACATGATTGTCTTGCAGTTATCACAGGATAAGTGTTCTACTTCCATAATCTGGACAATAATTTGTATAGCCTCTAATATCAGTTTCCCAGTTGTATCCCTCCAAACCATTGAGTTAATACCACCTAGTTTATGCTTTTGCAGTAACCTACTTCTAAGTATACAGTTTTTGTTTCAGTTTTCTCATAGTATAATTGACAAATAAAATTTGTATATATTTAAAGTGTACAACTTGAAGTTTTGATATATGTATATGTTGTGAAATGATCACTGCAACAAGATAATTAGCTTATCTATAAACCTGCATAGTTATCATTTTCTTTCTTTTCATTTGTGTGGTGGGAGCACTTTGGCCATACCCTCTTAGAATATTTCAACTATACAATACAGTATTATTTACTGTGGTCACCATGATGTACATTAGAACTCCAGGACTTATCCTGTACAACTGAAACTTTGTACCTTTTGACCAATATCTCCCTGCTTCAGCCACCACCCCCCAAATAGCTGGCAACCAGCCTTCTCTTAGATTTTAGGAATAAATGAGATCATGCAGTATTTGTCATTCTGTGTCTGGCTTATTTCCCTTATAATTTCATCCATGTCATTGTAAATGGCAGGATCTCATTCTTTTTTCTATGTCTCTAATTTCTGTATCGATTAGGATAAGCTGGGTTATGCTGAAATAATACTGTAACCAGTTAGAGTAGGGGATGCCTGGAGAAAGAGAACCAGGCATGACTTTCTTGACATAAGAGAAGCCATTTTTGGCCCAAGCCATTTTGTGATCTAAGCCTGGCCACAATGCTTGTCCTTGAACAGATCTCACTAATTAATGATCTTAAGGGGACAAAAAAATGCAGGAAAAAAACCACTGCTCTCAAGCAAGTGAAATAATAATAGCGAAGATAACATATCTGTTGTAAAGAGTCCCTGTCTCTGTTTCATTGGTAAAGATTAGCCTGAAGTGCTCAATCATCAGATCAATTGGAACCTAAAGGATGATGCTGAACATTTCTGACCATGGTTACTTCAATCAGCTATAGTTTGGAATCTGTCAACTACCCAAGTCCCTTTGTGAATATGCATGTACCCTTAGCTTAAAACTTCCCGTTTTACTGTTCAGGGAGACACTAGTTTGAGAAAGATTTCAAGTGTTCTCCTTACTTGCTGTAAGTAATCCTTCCTCCTCCCCATCTTTGACTTGTGTCTTTTGGTTTGACACCCACCAATAGGAGAACCCAGATTTTGAGTAACAATAGAATATTTCTCACTCATTCAAAGTGCTTCAGGTCCAGGTGAGTACCTAAAGGGAGCTGTGCTGAATATAGTGGCAGAGTATGCTAAATTGTTTCAATCTCCTCAGACCTCATCAACACAAGCTTTCACGATTTCTAGTTTCTAGGAAGAAAGAAGATGGAGAATTGTACATTGCCTCTTAAATACTTCTTTCCAGAAGTGCCACTTCTGGTGATAGTTCATTGATCAAAATAAATTGTATCTGTATACCTAACTTTGAAGGGGAATGTGCTTGAAAGTAGAGAAGAGCCAAAAGTCTTGTGAACTCTATATCATCTGTTACATAATACAGTACACAAGAAAGGTCTAATGACTTTCTCAGATGCCACCTAGGCTATGAATGAAAGCCAGTGTTCTTGTAAGATTGTGTAACAAAAGAATTACTTGGTTGAATTCAGTGTTCCTTTCCCTTACTAACTTGGAGCTTATGAGGAAAGTAATGAGAAAGGTATACAGCAGGGTTATATTAAGGGAATATAAATGGCAGATTCCACTCCAGCCTCCATGACCTTTCATGGGTTCCCAGGGGCAGATCTGAACCATTGCTAATTTGGTAAAGAGGGGACACAGTGATGGGGAAGGGGAATCCAGGAACCAATAGTGTAGCTTTGGTACAGGCTCCTGGTTCCATCTCAGGAGATACACTATAGCAATGTCTTTAAGCTCTTCAAGATGTCTGCATTGGAACATTACTAACTTGGAGCTTATGAGGAAATTAGTAACAAAGGTATATGGTAGGGTTATATTAAGGGAGATGGAGTTGCTTCTGTGATATAAGGAAGATAAAGGAACTAGAGTGCACTGAAGTAAAGGAACTGTGTGTGTGTATGTGTGTGTGTTATGCTGAAAGCTCAGGCCCTGTGCACCAGTGCTGAATTGCATCTTGGAGACAGAGTTTTTGATGAAGTAGAAAAGAATAGCTTTATTGTTTGGTGAGGGAAGGGGACACAGCAGACTTGTGCCTCTCAAAATTGTGTGTTCCAATCCAGGAGGATTTGATGAATAGTTTTATAGCAATGATTCAAGGGTGGGGTTGCTGATAGGATTAGGGTGTTTGCAGGATCTGCAACAAAAGAGTCTGAAATACAGTACTTGAATAGAATCTCAAAAACGACAGAATGATATTTGTTACTTTCCAAGGCAAACCATTCAATATCATGGTAATCCAAGTCTATGCCCCGACCAGTAACACTGAAGAAGCTGAAGTTGAACGGTTCTATGAAGACCTACAAGACCTTTTAGAACTAACACCCAAAAAAGATGTCCTTTTCATTATAGGGGACTGGAATGCAAAAGTAGGAAGTCAAGAAACACCTGGAGTAACAGGCAAATTTGGCCTTGGAGTACGGAATGAAGCAGGGCAAAGGCTAATAGAGTTTTGCCAAGAGAATGCACTGGTCATAGCAAACACCCTCTTCCAACAACACAAGAGAAGATTCTACACATGGACATCACCAGATGGCCAACACTTAATCAGTTTGATTATATTCTTTGCAGCCAAAGATGGAGAAGCTCTATACAGTCAGCAAAAACAAGACCTGGAGCTGATGGTGGCTCAGATCATGAACTCCGTATCGTCAAATTCATATTTAAACTGAAGAGAGTAGGGAAAACCACTAGACCATTAAGGTATGACCTAAATCAAATCCCTTATGAATATACAGTGGAAGTGAGAAACAGATTTAAGGGACTAGAACTGATAGACAGAGTTACTGATGAGCAATGGACAGAGGTTCGGGACATTGTACAGGAGACAGGGATCAACACCATCCCCATGGGAAAAAATGCAAAAAGGCAAAATGGTTGTCTGAGGAGGCCTTACAAATAGCTGTGAAACGAAGAGAAGCAAAAAGCAAAGGAGAAAAGGAAAGATATTCCCATTTGAATGCAGAGTTCCAAAGAATAGCCAGGAGAGATAAGAAAGCCTTCCTCAGTGATCAATGCAAAGAAACAGAGGAAAACAACAGAATAGGAAAGACTAGAGATCTTTTCAAGAAAATTAGAGATACCAAGGGAATATTTCATGCAAAAATGGGCTCAATAAAGGACAGAAATGGTATGGACCTAACAGAAGCAGAAGATATTAAGAAGAGGTGGCAAGAATACACAGAAGAACTGTACAGAAAAGATCTTCATGATCCAGATAATCACAATGGTGTGATCACTCACCTACAGCCAGACATCCTGGAATGTGAAGTCAAGTGGGTTTTAGAAAGCATCACTACGAACAAAGCTAGTGGATGTGTTGGAATTCCAGTTGAGCTATTTGAAATCCTGAAAGATGATGCTGTGAAAGTGCTGCACTCAATATGCCAGCAAATTTGGAAAACTCAGCAGTGGTCACAGGACTGGAAAAGGTCAGTTTTCATTCCAACCCCTAAGGAAGGAAACCCCAAAGAATGCTCAAACTACCAAAAAATTGGACTCATCTCACACGCTAGTAAGGTAATGCTCAAAATTCTCCAAGGCAGGCTTCAGCAATACGAGAACCGAAAACTTCCAGATGTTCAAGCTGGTTGTAGAAAAGGCAGAGGAACCAGAGATCAAATTGCCAATATCTGATGAATCATTGAAAAAAGCAAGAGAGTTCCAGAAAAACATCTATTTCTGCTTTATTGACTACATCAAAGCCTTTGACTGTGTGGATCACAATAAACTGGAAAATTCTGAAGGAGATGGGAATACCAGACCACCTGACCTGCCTCTTGAGAAACCTATATGCAGGTCAGGAAGCAACAGTTAGAACTGGACATGGAACAACAGACTGGTTCCAAATAGGAAAAGGAGTACGTCAAGGCTGTACATTGTCACCCTGCTTATTTAACTTATATGCAGAGTACATCATGAGAAATGCTGGTCTGGAAGAAGCACAAGCTGGAATCAAGATTGCTGGGAGAAATATCAATAACCTCAGATATGCAGATGACACCACCCTTATGGCAGAAAGTGAAGAGGAACTAAAATGCCTCTTGATGAAAGTGAAAGAGGAGAGTGAAAAAGTTGGCTTAAAGCTCAACATTCAGAAAACTAAGATCATGGCATTTGGTCTCATCACCTCATGGGAAATAGATGGGGAGACAGTGGAAACAGTGTCAGACTTTATTTTTTGGGGCTCCAAAATCACTGCAGATGGTGACTGCAGCCATGAAATTAAAAGACGCTTACTCCTTGGAAGGAAAGTTATGACCAACCTAGACAGCATATTAAAAAGCAGAGACATTACTTTGCCAACAAAAGTCTGTCTGGTCAAGGCTATGGTTTTTCCAGTGGTCATGTATGGATGTGAGAGTTGGACTGTGAAGAAAGCTGAGCACCGAAAAATTGACGCTTTTGAACTGTGGTGTTGGAGAAGACTCTTGAGAGTCCCTTGGACTGCAAGGAGATCCAACCAGTCCATCCTGAAGGAGATAAGTCCTGGGTGTTCATTGGAAAGATTGATGCTGAAGCTGAAACTCCAATACTTTGGCCACTTCCTGCGAAGTGTTGACTCGTTGGAAAAGACCCTGATGCTGGGAGGGATTGGGGGCAGGAGGAGAAGGGGACGACAGAGGATGAGATGGTTGGATGGCATCACCGACTCGATGGGGCATGAGTTTGAGTAAACTCCGGGAGTTGGTGATGGACAGGGAGGCCTGGTGTGCTGCGATTCATGGGGTCGCAGAGTCAGACACGACTGAGAGACTGAACTGAACTGAACTGAACTGCCCTCCTTTAATCTGGTCTCAGTTAATCTTCCCAATGAGCTTCTTAGGTTTCCTTTAATGTAGCCTCAGGTGGTCTTTCTCTGGTATGAAGAATGCTGACATCTTAAAGAGCTTAAAGACATGGTTATGTGTATCCCCTGAGATGAACCAGGAACCTGTCCCAAAGCTGCACTGTTGTTTCCTGGTTGCCCCTCCCTCATCACTGTATCCCCTCTTTCCCAAATTGGGAATGGTTCTGATCTGCCCCTGGGAACCTTTGGAAGGTCATGGAGGCCAGAATGGAGTCTGTCTCCTATAAGAAACAGGGGCCAGAAAGGATTCCATGCCCAGGAGCCTCACCTGGTCCTGTTGAATTTCCTGTGTATGTAAGTCGCACTATGAGTTAACTGAAATATATTCTTTCATAAGATTTCTTTCCTATGCAGACTTTGTACTGAGATCTGGAGTCAAGTAAAACAAGTTTTGAGTGTTTGTTTTTGGTTTTGCTGTTGTTCTTCCATGAAAGGGGGACTTCCCTGGTAGCTCAGATGGTAAAGAACCTTCCCGCAATGCGGGAGACTTGGATTTGATCCCTGGGTCAGGAAGATTCCCTGGAAAACAGAATGGCAACTCACTCCAATATTCTTGCCTGGAGAATCCCATGGACAGAGGAGCCTGGCAGGTTACAATCCATGGGGTCACAAAGAGTTGGACACTGGACACGACTGAGTGGCTAACACTTTCCAAGAAAATTCTAGTTTTGAGGGTAAACAAAGAGGCAGCTTTGGATCCCAGTCAGAAAAAGATTTGCTTTCTCAGTGACCAGGAAAGCTCTTTTGTATCCTGAGAATAGTATTGGGATTAGAGATGACTGCTCGAAAGTGAGATTTGCATTTTATATCATACTGTGAAGAAAGCTGAGTGCCGAAAAATTGATGCTTTTGAACTGTGGTGTTGTAGAAGACTCTTGAGAGTCACTTGGACTGCAAGGAGATCCAACCAGTTCATCCTAGAGGAGATCAGTCCTGGATGTTCCCTGGATGTCTGATGCTGAAGCTGAAACTCCAGTATTTTGGCCACCTGATGCAAAGAGCTGACTCATTTGAAAAGACCCTGATGCTGGGAAAGACTGAGGGCAGGAGGAGAAGGGAGGACAGAGGATGAGATGGTTGGATGACATCACTGACTCGATGGACATGAGTTTGAGTAGACTCCGGGAGTTGGTGATGGACAGGGAGGCCTGGCATGCTGTGATTCATGAGGTCGCAAAGAGTCAGACACAACTGAGCGACTGAACTGAACTGAACTGAAAGAGGCATTTATCTTTTTTGTTGTTATCATGTACCCCAGAAGTTAGGGAAGCAGTGAGGGACTGAAGGGTACTGAGTACTACTGAGAGATAATAAAGTACTTAGAAAACGTGGGGAGAGAGAAATACAGCAATAACACTATCACCTCTTCACCAAATCAGTCATCTTTATCAAAAAAGTCAATCTCATTGGTGCCTTATCTTTGAACTTTCTCGGTTTTTTTCTGCCTTGAATGATCCTCTTTTCCCAACCACATTCTAGTGAAGGAGTTAATGATATGCCAAAATATGCTGACTTCCTTTTTTTAAAACCTAAAAACAGGGCATAAAAGTTCCTATGAGAAAGGTATCCTCCCTATACCAAGAGGAGAATATCCTTACCACTAGAGACTAGGAGTCAACTCAGAAATGGATCCGTACAAACACCAAAATAACCGTTATCTTCCACTAATTTTCCCCCTATATATCTCATAGTCACTTCTCCACAATTTACTGCCCTTAACCCAAACCTCTTCGACTTATCATTTCTTCACAAATTTACCATCTCTTTATTTTAAACACACACACACACACACACACACACACACACACACTTTCTGCCGTGGTCACTTCTTCAGAACTTTATTTTCTTGTGAAAACTCCCATTTAAATTTAAAATTCAATAAAACTTATACGTCTTTTTCTTGTTAGTTGATCTTATATCAACTTAATTTTTAGACTCAGTGGAGACCCTAAGAGGGTAAAGGAGAAATTTTTCTTCCCTATGTTGCTTATCTGGACCCCCAAACTAATAAAATTATACATGGAAAATGCCTAGCCATGTACTTAATATATATTTGGCTCTCAGTAAATATTAGTTCCTTTTAAGAATGTATAAAGGGGATGGATTCTGTGTTATCAAACCAAACTTGGTTCTGCTCACCTGCTTGCAATAAAGTTAATCTACTGACAGTGGGTTGTGGTGAAGGAAAGTGAAATGTTTATTGCATGGCACCAAACAGAGTCCAGGGCAGCTAGTTTTCAAAACATGCTAGTGCCCTGATGGGTTTCAGCCAAGCATTTTTAAAGGCAGTGTGAGGGAGTGGCATCCCAGAGCTTGTGTGCAATTCTCTGATTGGTTGATGGTGAGGTAACAGGGCAGTGTCACAGGGGTTAACATTATCAATCCTTAGGTGCCAGTAGGTCTGGGGGCTAAGTGCTCATGGTCATCAAGTAGTTAATGTCTTCCATTTGCTGAGGGTTTTAGCACCCGTAAACAATTCAAGAAATGTGCTTCAGATACTGTCATCTATGTATTTCAGAAAGGCGCTAAAGCAGAGGACATGGGGGAGACGACTGTCCAGGGGAGGCACAATAGGGTCCTGCTTGGTGACATCTGGACATGAAATATCTGTCCTTGGGACAACGAGCACCATTAGATAATTTCAATACTTTGTGGAATTAAAATCCATTATTCTTAATCATTTGAGTATTGGTGGTGGTGGTTTAGTTGCTAAGTCGTGTCCGATTCTTGTGACCCCATGGGCTGTGGAGCCCTGCCAGGTTCCTCTGTCCATGGGATTCTCCAGGAAAGAATACTGGAGTGGGTTGCCATTTCCTCCTCCAGGGGATCTTCCCGACCCAGGAATCAAACCTGGGTCTCCTGCATTGCAGGCAGATTCTTTACCTACTGAGCTACAAGGGAAGCCCAGTTGAGTATTAGCCCAAGGCTAAAAATTTATTCAAATGGAATATTGTATTTGAAACACTCAGAAGGTATATACCAAGCATGCAGATATTATTAAGTTATTTCCATATTGTTATGGGCTAAATGTTTGTATCCCCCCCATTCCTATATTAAAGTTCTAGCTCCTGATGTGATAGATTGTGCCTGTTGACAGATAATTAGGGTTTGATGAAGTCATGAGGATCCCACTCACCCGAATGTTTGGTGTTGGTGTCCTTATAAGAAGCAGAAGTGATAATAAGTTCTCTCTCTTTCTCTTTCTATCTGTCTCTCAATCTCTTTCTCTCTCTCTTGCCTAATGATCACAAAAAAGAGGTCATGTGAGCACACAATGAGATAGCAGCAGTCTGGAAGCTGGGAAGAGAGCCCTCACCTAGAAGGAATATTCTGGCTCCTTGATTTTAGACTTCTCAACCTCTAGAACTGTGAGGAATAAATACCTGTTATTTAAAATACCCAGCTATGCTATTTTGTTTAAGTATTCCAGACTAAGATACATATATAAGAGGATATTTTTGGAAGAACACTTCTTCAGCTTTCAAGTGATTTTTTTAAAGCATTCTTGCAATTTTTAATACTTATAATTGTCAGTTATCCTTCATGGAGGCTGTGCAAATGTGTCTGTGGCAAACTAGTATATTAAAAATCTACTAGTAATAGATGTAAAACACCTATCTTGGTGCCTGGTATATAAGAACTGATATTAATTCCCCTGTCTACACAGGAACTTGCATGCAAAGAAGGAAACTCCACTTATAGAGCAGATTAGAACTATATGCAAATAAAAAAAATTGAAGTTGAGCTTTGATTGTTTTTCTCTTTTTAATCACATAATCTTGATAGTAGAAATCAGTTTCTCAAAAGGTACCCTGTGTGGCAGAGAACTATAGGAACTAAACAACTTTACTTTTGAGCAGGATAATAAAAAATGACACAGAGATCATCAAGGGGCAGGGAAGGAACTTGGCTACCTTCCCCAGTGCCAGTCAAGATCACACTCTGCTGAGTCAAAATATTGTATATATAAAAGAAAGCAATAAAAAGACTGGACAGAACAGAATGACTCAAAGAACAAATGCCATGTCCATAACAAAGCCACTATGTAGCTAATATTGGAATGGTATACAAGAAATTAAAGCAGGCATTGCCACAATAAAAATCCATCATAGAGGCGTCTGGATAGTCCTGAACAAGTTTAAGGAAAAGATGGGCAGTCATAACAACTCAGGACCTTACAGAAAGATAGTATGAAAGGAGTGAGTAGGGTGGCAAAGAGGCACTTAAAGGGGAGGAAAATAGATGATTGTTTCCACAAACACTTGATGTATACCTTGTAGTAAAGAGGGATGCAAATTTCCTAACTATGTCTGCATATCAATCTGCCTGTCTTTGTCTCTCTCTTTCACACACACACACACACACACACACACACACACACACACACACACACCACTTTTGGAAAAATCATGAATGTCTCCAAAGTACCATGAACACTGATAGAGTCAGATTATCTAAGACATGTGAAGTCACTAGACACAATGTCACCAGAATTCTCATATTTCTCATGCTCATACTTGCCAAGCAGGGCAAGACTAATGACAGTGGGGAATAATTCGGAAACAAAAATATCAAAAGCTGGAATAACACTGTTCATAGTGTCAGTTACCTATCCATTAGTGATAAAGAACTTCTGTCTCAAGAAAAACTTTGGAAAGCTTCAGTGAAGCAAGTATAAGGGTGAAATAGGGAGAGTGAATGATGCTGAGTCCACAGCACAGGAATAAAGGAGAAAAGGGGGAAAGCAATTATTTTTGTCACAGAAATAGCAAAGATTTTCAATAACTCAAAAAAGAAAGATAATACAACTCAAACAAGGACAGCCTGGTAGGTAGTGTAATGACTACCCACAAATGTCCATGTCCTAATCTCTCAAACCTATGAATTTGTTAGTTTACATGGCAAAGAAGATGTGATTTAATTAAGGACCTTGAAAGAGGGAGATTATTATGCATTGTGCAAGTGTGTTCAGTGTGATCACAGGGTCATTAATAGTGCATTTGGGGGGCAGAAGTGGCTAGAGTGATGTGATAGGAGAAAGACTTGACCCATTGTTGTTGGTGTTGAAAAGAAAGGAAGAGACCATGACCTATGTGATATATGTGGCCTCTAGAAGCTGAAGAGAACAAGAAAATGAATTCATTGTAAAGATTATGTGTCATAAATACCTTAGTCCATCACGCAAAATGTCTGATAGCTCACCCCCCACCTAGCTTGCCACCAGGGAAGCCCAACCACCCAGCTAGGTCTGGCAAAACCAAGTATGCTCGAATCCTGTCCCATATCCCTACAACTCCGAGTTTGATGATTAGTAATTACAAAGTTGTTGAGCATATAGGCTTGGGGGTGCTGTAAAAGGGATTTCCATACCATCTAGGAGGTTGGATGTGGTGACCCCAAGGCCTATTTCATTTTTGGTCAGCAGCAATCACCTGGCCCCAGAATAGCTCTCAGTCGTTAGCTTTGGAAGTTCATGGGAGATCATGACATTGGGGAACCAGCAGTGAATTCTAGTAGTTGTTGTTCAGTCGCGAAGTTGTGTCTGACTCTTTGCAACCCCCTGGACTGCAGCACTCCAGCCTTCCCTGTCCTTCACTATCTCTTGGAATTTGCTCATAGTCATGTTCAATGGGTCGGTGATGACATCCAAGCATCTCGTCCTTTGTCACCCGCTTCTCCTCCTGCCCTCAATCTTTCCCAGAATCAGGGTTTTTCCAATGAGTTGGCTCTTTGCATCAGGTGGCCAGAGTATTGGAGCTTCAGCTTTAGCATCAGTCCTTCCAATGAATATTCAGGGTTGATTTCCTTCCTAGGACTGACTGGTTTGATCTCCTTGCAATCCAGGGGACTCTCAAGAGTCTTCTCCAGCACCACAGTTTGAAAGCATCAATTCTTCAGTGTTCAACCTTCTTTATGGTCCAACTCTCACATCCCATGCATGACTACTGGAGAAACCATAGCTTTGACTAGATGGACCTTTGTCAGCAAAGTGATGTCTCTGCTTTTTAATATGCTGTCTAGGTTTGTCATAGCTTTTCTTCTAAGGAGCAAGTGTCTTTTTTAATTTCTTGGATACAGTCACCATATGCAGTGATTTTGGAGCCCAAGAAAATAAACTCTGTCACTGTTTCCATTTTTTCCCAATGTATTTACCATGAAGTGGCAGGAGCAGATGCCATGATTTTTTTTTTTTTTTGGTATGTTGAGTTTTAAGCCAGCTTTTTCACTCTCCTCTTTCACCCTCATCAAGAGGCTCTTTAGTTTCTCTTCACTTTCTGCCATTAGAGTGGTATCATCTGCATATCTGAGGTTGTTGATATTTCTCTGGCAATCTTGATTCCAGTTTGTGATTCATCCAGCCCAGCATTTCACATGATGTACTCTGCATATAAGTTAAATAAGCAGGGTGACAATATACAGCCTTGACATACTCCTTTCCCAATTTGGAACCAGTCCATTGTTCCATGTCCAGTTCTAACTGTTGCTTCTTGATCTGCATGCAGTTTCTCAGGAGACAGGTAAGGTGGTCTGGTATTCCCATCTCTTTAAGAATTTTCCAGTTTGTTGTGATCCACACAAAGACTTTAGCATAGTTAATGAAGCAGAAATAGAATTGTACTTAGCTCTCCAATACAAAAAATTCTACAGGTCTTCTTTATCATTTGTAAGGCACTGGTTGTTTATTATTTTTTTTAATTAGTTTGAGGCTAATTACTTTACAATATTGTAGTGGTTTTTGTCATACATTGACATGAATCAGCCATAGATATACATGTATTCCCCATCCCGATCCCCTCTCCCACCTCCCTCTCCAGCCGATCCTTCTGGGTCTTCCCAGTGCACCAGGTCCGAGCACTTGTCTCATGCATCCAACCTGGGCTGGTGATCTGTTTATAATAGAATGTGACATCTGTGAGGTTAAGAATTTTTATATTTCACCCATTGTTATAGCATCACAACCTCGAAGAGTGTTTAGCACACAGTTGGCACTCAATAAATATTTCTGGGATAAGTGAATGAATGGTTACTAAGTGATATAAAATAAATAGGTTTTAAAGAAGATAAACCAAGTAACTTTCTGAGCAACTCCTCTATAAAAACAAATCATGGTAACTCAATCATTTCTTTAATGAATTTATTGATTTTTTTTAGATTAGGAAATTTCAGAAGACATAGTATAGCTGAAGAAAGTAAGGCATTTGACATGCTTGAAAATTATCCTCCTGTAGGACAAAAATAAGCTGAATGCAAAGACATTTAAGTAGGTTCATTATTCTCTCAACAACTATATCCAAAGCTGCCTTTTTTTTTTTTAAATAATCAATGCCAATTTGGAGTGAAGTCTCTAGTTGTGTGCCACAAGGCTCTGTTCTTGATATTTACATTTAAGTATTTTTATTAGTAGCTTATTTGGATAAAGTGAGAACATACTCATAGAATATGCAGATAATACATAACTGGGAGTAAGGGCCTCTATGTTGAATAGCAGAGCCAGGATTTTCAAATGTTTTACCAAAAAGAGCAACACATTGCATCTATCATGGTGATATATAACAAGAATAAGGTGGGGGTGGCAACGGTAAATTCAGTATGAACCAAAAGGTAGATATGACCAAAAAATTTAATGACAGCAAACTTTCCATTACAATATACAGCACTGCTGTATGATATATAGGAAACTTGTCAAGAGAGTAGATCCTAAGGGTACTTATCACAAGGAAAATTTTTTTTTCTTTTTACGGTATCTATATGAAATAATGGATGTTAACTAAGAGTATTGTGACAAACATTTCACCATGTATCTAAATCAAACCATTTTGCTGTACCTCTTAAAAGTATAAAGTAATATATAACAATTATTTCTCAATAAAACTGGTAAAACAATGAGATTGTAGGCAATAATAATAGTGAGATAGTTTCTAGAATTCTATATGGTTCCATAATCATTTAGAATATTGCATCTGTTCTGGGAACCACATTCTAAAAGGAAATGAACAAATTTTATTCCACTGAGAGGAAAATAAATAGAATGATGAAGCTGATATCTAATATCAGTTGGTGAGACCACGCTGAAGACACTAACTGAGCAGGACCCTATAGGGCTTTCCAGGGACAGCCCTGCCCACCTGTCCTTTGCTTTAGCTTCTCTCTGAAGTATCTAGATAATAGTATTTGATGCATATTTCCTGAGTTGTTTTGCAGATGTAAAAAGCCTTCCCCTCTCCAACAAATGGAAGATGTTAACTACTTTAGGACCTTGAACACATATTCCCAGGCCTCCTGGAGCCTAAGAACTGATGATGTTAACCCCTGTGGTATCACCCTGCTACCTCACCATCAGCCAAACAGAGAATTGTGATCACAGTTCTGATCACAGATCCTGCAACCCCCCCCTCTCCCCCAACCAGGCTTTTAAAAATGCTTTGCTGAAACCCTTCCGGACGCTAGAGGTCTTTTAGGGCATCAGCCACCTCTTCTTGCAGGACCCTGCAACAAATCTTTCTCTGCTCCAAACTCCAATGTTTCAGTTTGTTTGGCCTCACTGAGCATCACTAACATTAACTTGGATTCACCACATCATTCCTGTCATAAGAAATACAGGGAGAGGGCAAAGGCAGGGGACTGCATGACACTCATTTTGAAATATTTTAGAGAAAGGTAGCATAGTATAGTAAGACAGTAGGTTGTAGAGAAACACATTTAAGTTTACATCTCAACTCTGCCACTACACAGATTTCTAACCTTGAACAAATTACTTAACCTTTCTTTAACACCTCATTTTCCTCTTCTGTAAAATGTGGATAATAATAGCACAAATCTTCTAGAACTGTTATGTGGATCTACTGAATTATTATCTGCAAAGCACTCAAAACAATGCCTGAGAGATATCAACTGTGATATAAGTGTTTGTAAAATAAAGTATAAAGAGGTTTTTTTTTTTTTTTTTAGGATTAAAGATGGTGTGTGTGTGTGTGTGTGTGTGTATATATATATATATATATATATATATAATATGATATATTTTTTAGGATTAAATGACTTGGTGTGTGTGTGTGTGTGTGTGTGTATAATATGATAGTAAAGTAAGATAGGTGGTATCATTTATCTTCAAGGACTGTATGTGAAAGCTTAATTAGAGTTGACCTTCAGAAAAGTATTCTAGGAAAATAGAAATATACAAGGAGTTGAAACTGCATCTCGATAGACAAAAGAACTCTTTTGATAGTAAGAGCTTTGCAGAATGTGAGGGGAAGGTAAAGAACCTATATTCTTCATTCAGCTAGATGTTGATTTCAAGGTATTTTTATTTTTTATTTATTTTTTTTCCATTTATTTTTATTAGTTGGAGGCTAATTACTTTACATCATTACAGTAGTTTTTGTCATACATTGAAATGAATTAGCCATGGATTTACATGTATTCCCCATCCCAGTCCCCCCTCCCACCTCCCTCTCCACCCGATCCCTCTGGGTCTTCCCAGTGCACCAGGCCCGAGCACTTGTCTCATGCACCCAACCTGGGCTGGTGATCTGTTTCACCCTTGATAATAAACATGTTTCAATGCTGTTCTCTTGAAACATCCAACCCTCGCCTTCTCCCAGAGTCCACAAGTCTGTTCTATACATCTGAGTCTCTTTTTCTGTTTTGCATATAGGGTTCTCGTTACCATCTTTCTAAAGTCCATATATATGTGTTAGTATACTGTAATGGTCTTTATCTTTCTGGCTTACTTCACTCTGTATAATGGGCTCCAGTTTCATCCATCTCATTAGAATTGATTCAAATGAATTCTTTTTAATGGCTGAGTAATATTTCATGGTGTATATGTACCACAACTTCCTCATCCATTCGTCTGCTGATGGGCATCTGGGTTGCTTCCATGTCCTGGCTATTATAAACAGTGCTGCAATGAATATTGGGGTGTACGTGTCTCTTTCAGATCTGGTTTCCTTGGTGTGTATGCCCAGAAGTGGAATTGCTGGGTCATATGGCAGTTCTATCTCCAGCTTTTTAAGAAATCTCCACACTGTTTTCCATAGTGTCTGTACTAATTTGCATTCCCACCAACAGTGTAAGAGGGTTCCCTTTTCTCCACACCCTCTCCAACATTTATTGCTTGTAGACTTTTGGATAGCAGCCATCCTGACTGGCGTATAATGGTACCTCTTTGTGGTTTTGATTTGCATTTCTCTGATAATGAGTGATGTTGAGCATCTTTTCATGTGTTTTTTTGCCATCCGTATGTCTTCCTTGGAGAAATGTCTGTTGAGTTCTTTGGCCCATTTTTTGATTGGGTCATTTATTTTTCTGGAGGTGAGCTGGAGGTGTTGCTTGTATATTTTTGAGATTAATCCTTTGTCTGTTGCTTCGTTTGCTATTATTTTCTCCCAATCTGAGGGCTGTCTTTTCACCTTGCTTATAGTTTCCTTTGTTGTACAAAAGCTTTTAAGTTTCATTAGGCCCCATTTGTTTATTTTTGCTTTTATTTCTATAATTCTGGGATGTGGGTCACAGAGGATCCTGCTGTGATTTATGTCGGAGAGTGTTTTGCCTATGTTCTCCTCTAGGAGTTTTATAGTTTCTGGTCTTACATTTAGATCTTTAATCCATTTTGAGTTTATTTTTGTGTATAGTATTTCTTGAGTATATTTATTGAATGAAATTGCTCAAGTAAACCTCAGATACCTTTCCCATTCCTTACTGAAAATCAAATCTCCATATCTACTCAGAGAAACACTTCAATATACACAGAAGGAAAAATGGGAAAGAATGTTTCTAACACTGTTTATAGTAGTGAAAAAAGGGAAAAACCTAAAAGGAAAATGGGTATATAAACTTTCATGCTATGGATTGCTATGCAGCTAAAATGAATAAAACATGTCTATATGACATGGAAAAATTCATAAGAAATAATGTTTAATAAAAATAGCAAAAAATTTTCTATGATTTATGATTCCTTAAATATGATGATAAGCATAGCAAAAGGCCAAGACAAAATAAAAATAGTTGTTATCTCTGTAAAAAGGATTGAAATTCAATGGAGAATGGAGTAGGGATAAAGGAGTTCTTGTCTAATCTTTGAAGATCTGATAATTTTTGAAGACTCTGCATGCAAGGTGGTTAGTTTCCAGTAATTGAACAAGATTATAAGAAATGCAAAAAGGCAAAAGGGTTGTCTGAGGAGGCCTTACAAATAGCTGTGAAACGAAGAGAAGCAAAAAGCAAAGGAGAAAAGGAAAGATATTCCCATTTGAATGCAGAGTTCCAAAGAATAGCCAGGAGAGATAAGAAAGCCTTCCTCAGTGATCAATGCAAAGAAACAGAGGAAAACAACAGAATGGGAAAGAGTAGAGATCTCTTCAAGAAAATTAGAGATACCAAGGGAATATTTCATGCAAAAATGGGCTCAATAAAGGACAGAAATGGTATGGACCTAACAGAAGCAGAAGATATTAAGAAGAGGTGGCAAGAATATATAGAAGAACTCTACCAAAAAGATCTTCATGACCCAGAGAATCACGATGGTGTGATCACTCACCTAGAGCCAGATATCCTGGAATGTGAAGTCAAGTGGGCCTTAGAAAGCATCACTATGAACAGAACTAGTGGATGTGATGGAATTCCAGTTGAGCTATTTGAAATCCTGAAAGATGATGCTGTGAAAGTGCTGCACTCAATATGCCAGCAAATTTGGGAAACTCAGCAGTGGTCACAGGACTGGAAAAGGTCAGTTTTCATTCCAATCCCTAAGGAAGGAAACCCCAAAGAATGCTCAAACTACTAAAAAATTGGACTCATCTCACACACTAGTAAGGTAATGCTCAAAATTCTCCAAGGCAGGCTTCAGCAATACGAGAACCGAAAAGTTCCAGATGTTCAAGCTGGTTTTAGAAAAGGCAGAGGAACCAGAGATCAAATTGCCAATATCTGCTGGATCATTCAAAAAAGCAAGAGAGTTCCAGAAAAACATCTATTTCTGCTTTATTGACTACATCAAAGCCTTTGACTGTGTGGATCACAATAAACTGTGGAAAATTCTGAAGGAGATGGGAATACCAGACCACCTGACCTGCCTCTTGAGAAAGCTATATGCAGGTCAGGAAGCAACAGTTAGAACTGGACATGGAACAACAGACTGGTTCCAAATAGGAAAAGGAGTACGTCAAGGCTGTACATTGTCACCCTGCTTATTTAACATATATGCAGAGTACATCATGAGAAAACCTGGGCTGGAAGAAGCACAAGCTGGAATCAAGATTGCTGGGAGAAATATCAATAACCTCAGATATGCAGATGACACCACCCTTATGGCAGAAAGTGAAGAGGAACTAAAATGCCTCTTGATGAAAGTGAAAGAGGAGAGTGAAAAAGTTGGCTTAAAGCTCAACATTCAGAAAACTAAGATCATGGCATTTGGTCTCATCACCTCATGGGAAATAGATGGGGAGACAGTGGAAACAGTGTCAGACTTTGTTTTTTGGGGCTCCAAAATCACTGCAGATGGTGACTGCAGCCATGAAATTAAAAGACGCTTACTCCTTGGAAGGAAAGTTATGACCAACCTAGACAGCATATTAAAAAGCAGAGACATTACTTTGCCAACAAAAGTCTGTCTGGTCAAGGCTATGGTTTTTCCAGTGGTCATGTATGGATGTGAGAGTTGGACTGTGAAGAAAGCTGAGCACTGAAAAATTGATGCTTTTGAACTGTGGTGTTGGAGAAGACTCTTGTGAGTCCCTTGGACTGCAAGGAGATCCAACCAGTCCATCCTGAAGGAGATAAGTCCTGGGTGTTCATTGGAAGGACTGATGCTGAAGCTGAAACTCCAATACTTTGGCCACTTCCTGCGAAGTGTTGACTCGTTGGAAAAGACCCTGATGCTGGGAGGGATTGGGGGCAGGAGGAGAAGGGGACGACAGAGGATGAGATGGCTGGATGGCATCACCGACTCGATGGGCATGAGTTTGAGTAAACTCCAGGAGTTGGTGATGGACAGGGAGGCCTGGTGTGCTGCGATTCATGGGGTCGCAGAGTCGGACACGACTGAGCGACTGAACTGAACTGAATTGATGTAGAGAGGCCAAGGAAGTATTTCATAGGGATAGTATTAAAAAGAATCAGCACTGAATGATTTTACTATTCTTCCTTACCCTGTGAGTTTCTGATTCTATAATTCAAATTCTCCTGTAAATGTAGCCTATGTAGATGAAAATTCATTTCTCAGCTGGTGTCTTTGTAAACTGAGGAAGGGGTCATGAACTTATAGCCTTTCTTCTCTTTAACATTCCTTTCCTCCAAGGCCATTTGAGAAGACTTATACAGTAAAACAGACCATTTAGAAACTAACACCTTTAAAATTCTCTGGGAATTTTGAATAGATTGAAGTTGCCTGAGGGAATGTGTTTGCTGAATGGTTTCTGTTAAGTCATTCAAAGAAAAAAGAGAGTCCTTCAAATGACTCTCTATACAAAGTTTTCCCCTGATGAAACACCTATTTGCTGATATTATTCTTAACCTTTCAATGAAGGACTCTGGAAGAAAAAAAAAAAAAGCACATAAGAATTAAAATAATAGAAAAATAGACTATTATTTGCAAAAGACCTGGAAATCACCCTGGGAACTAACAGGAGGGCAATGTGTCTCAGTGCCCCACTGGACTTGAGGAGCTTTATCGTCTGTTTGTTTTATTTACAATTAGCTGGAGAATGTGAACAAAGTATGTTTACCTAGATATAGACAGTATTTTTTCATAGTCATGTTTTATGGTACTTAATAACTTTTCAAAACATGTAAAACAAACAAGGAGACAAACAAAATCGGAATTATTTTAGTCTTCATGTGGTAACTTATTCCTGAGGAATGAGAAAGATATAAGTGCATTGAAAACATGCTGATTTGGTTGCTGCAATGCAGTTTTGAAATCTCCTTGCCATTTTACTAGTATAGTAGATAGGAAATCTTTTATAGTCAGCAAAGAACTGTTTCAGTCACTTTTCCAGCCTTTTCTTTTCCAAAGGTCAAATGTTATGCAATACAATAGTTTTTAATTCTCACACTCTGAAACTTCAAAATTAAGCAGATTCCAAGTGCTGAGAGAAAAAAAAAAATAGTAAAAGAGCTGAACAAAGGAAGTGAGTCTAACAAGTAGAAGAGTGGTGGTAATAGCCTGCAGCATCTCATGTCTGTTCAATAGTGCCCAAAGCTCTTAGGGAACAGAATCTAACAGGAAATTGTCCATAAAAATGTGAAGTCAGAATTGAAGATTTTCTGAACAGATGATTTTGGGGGGGCGTGATTTTAGGCTGTCCATAAACAGAGTTGAGTTCCTAAACTGTGTAGCATATGGGGAAAATATAATTTTCAAGGGGAACTTAAATTTGTTTTCTATTTAAAATTTTACAGGACATGGTACTGATGAGCCCTTTCCTTCTGGAAAGCAGAAAATGAGAAAATTAAGGTAATGATCATTAATGAAATGTGATACACATCGGTATTCTGTAACCAGCTGAACTACAGGTGATTAATCATTGAGGCAATCACTTATTCTTTACTATCTTTAGGAATCTCAGATAGTTCCATTATATATACACAATAATGAAAGCACCTCTTCAGAAGCAGCTGATTGTTAAATGGGTTATGGAGCTAAATATAATACAAATCAGCTGACATTTTAGGTTAACTGTCAATTTTACATGAAAAAAGTGTTAGCTTTTAATATATACACTATGGTAAATGAGAGAAAGTGGTGAGTATCTGAAAGTAAATGATGTATGTTCAAAAGTTAAACTCATCAAGACAAACAACTAGAATATGTGGGAATCATAGCAGGTACTCAAAACTCAGAAAGAAAAAAATGCTCTTGCTAGCCATCATGGACAAAATTAGATGAAGAATTTTGCTGTAGTCCAGAAATTAAGCATAAGGACTTTTAATTCTTAAAATATTATAATAGGCATCACTAAAAATGTTATTGATAAAATGCAGGAGCATTTTGGTAGCACTACATTATGAAGATATGCTAAACGAGTGGTAAGTGAGGAGTCATAATTTCTACTTGTGAGTATTCAGGCAAAAGATAAAGAATCATACATTATTTTATTAAATATTTCTCTTGTTTTGTTTCTTTCATGTTCTTATTATAGTAGTGGGAAAAATATATGAGGGCCATCTAGTGGTCAAAGCATTTTTGTTTGTTTGTTTGTTTGGCTTTGGAGCAAATTACTGATTTTCTAGAATTCTCTCTCTCTTGCTGTCAAACAAAGACAGAGAATACAGTTTCTTCTGTGATAGGAATCTTTTGTTGATGTTTTCTCCAGTGAACTGTTTGGATGTTATACTTTGTAATCTGTTAACCTGTGGCAGGGTTTGAAATGACAGGTGGACTTGTGAATAATGCCTTAAATGTCAAGAGAGGACTTCGGTTAATCAGTTCAGTATTTCAGCAATTTCATTAGCAAGGGATATTACCAGTCGAACTGACATAGTAAATCAGTTGAGAACCTGAATTAGTATTCAGCAAATACCTGTACTGCTGATTTTTTTTTAACTGCTGGTCTCTCTGCTGACTGATTAACATTCACGCTGTATCTGTTGACTATCACGTGGTTGAGAGATGGATGTCAATTAACTATGTATAGGCATGTGCCTAGTTCCTATAATTATAGTTCCTATAACCAGGCAATTTGCCTAGCTGGAATCCTGCTTGAACTTAAAAATCATAGTTATTGAAACATGCCTGTTTCTCTTACCCTCTAAAGTAACTAATGTTATCAGTCTCTTAAAAATATTCCTTGAAATATTTGTGACTCTCCAAGCATAATTTTGATTATAAAAAGAATATTGCACATACTGTCTTGCTACTTTTCTTCATTTAATATGTATTTTGAAGATATTTCCCTACATGTACATATAGAGTAGGCTTCTTCTTTTGGAATTACTGCAAAATTCTGCATTGGGTATTGGTACCATAATTTATTTCACCACTCCTCTACTAATAGGCATTTAACTTGTTTCCAATCTTAAGTTATTATAAAAATTAACAGATAGCATCCTTGTACATATTTTTTGTTCACATGTGATAATAATTTCAGAAAGTAAAAATAATAGTGAATAATTTTTAATTTTGATTTTTCAAATCAGCTTTTCAAATTGATGGTACAAAAATATTTGAATATAGTTGTGTTACCATGTTGACATCAAGTGAATTCTGACATTCTGACTGCCATTGTGAATCATAAACATGGTAGTTTAATTGGAACACATACACATGGAAAATTGTTTGTAAAGTTGAATACTACTTTCTCTTCCCTAGACTATTAAGGAAGCCTGTATTTCAAGATTAATTAAGTGAAAATCTGTCAAAGGTTGTGAACCAGGCAAAGCATAGAGCTGGCAATGTAGTTGCCATTGGAACTAAATTCCATATTGATATTTTGTTCTGTAAGTTTTAATATTTTTAGAAGGAATGCTTCCTGGGTATGCATGCTTTTGAAACATAGTAATTTCCATTTCATCTTTAAGTAAAAATTATTTCTTAATAATCAAATGTTATTTACAGTATTATATTTCAGTCAAATTATGATTTCAAATAATTAAATTCAATTTTCAGTATTTGTAAGCTAAATGTTACCCTTGAAGATGCTATTTGAAAAAAAAAAAGCTATTGCATCATGCTCTTGTAAGCTGGGGAAAATTTTCTCAGTTATTACACAATAGCTTATACATTTTTAAAAAGCATGTACACAGGCTTACTATACAAATTAATGATTTTACTCCATTAACAGTTTGCATTTTCTATGATCCCTTAAAGTGAAATATGATCAATGAAAGATATATGGAACAGTGGGAAATTAAGTATGTCTGTTTTAATCACCACTGTATACCAAGTATCAATTCAACATTTGGAATATATTTGAGTTAAAAAATACTTGCTTTTTAAATTAATATTTCATATCATGTTACACTGAATTTAAAGGGGAATATCCAGATTCTTCTATTTTAATTTCTTTGTTATAAGTATGCTTATTATATGCTCAAATCTCCTACCTATTACACCCAACAGAACACCCCCTAGCTCATTTTAAATATTGTCAATAGTCCAGTTTGCAGATGACAGTCACTTTTAATTGATGGATAATGCAGAGGGAGTTATTTCAAATTGTTTTGCAACATTTGTTTTCCTGTCCAAATCAAGTACTTCCTTTACTGTGTAATATGTAGAAAATGTACACTGAGATACTATTATGAATAAGTAATCAGAAAATGGTTTAAAACTGCTATATTTAATATAAATTGTTACTATTTTTTAGCATTTTCCATGTGCGAGCCACCTGGTAATTTATTTAAAATTAGGCCAATTGTATGGTGTGTTCAGCTTTATTTTATAGAGATCATCTTATCAGAACATTCAATGCAGAAGGCATAACATAATCTGAACTGAGAAAATCAGCATTTATTATAGTCCTTCCAGATTTCTGGTCATTAATAATAAGCAATGAGAAAAAGAGGATTTTCATCAATCTTGTTGCAACTGACACTATTTTGAGTAAGAAGTAATTCATGCAAGTATGGGTTGGATTTTGTCCCCCTTTTCATATGTCAAAATCCTAACCCTCAGGACCTCAGAATGTGAATTTTTGGAAATATTGTTGTTGTAGATGTAATTACTTACCCTGATCCAATGACTGGTATCCTTATAAAAAGGGGAAATTTGGACTCGTAGAAAGACACATAGGGAGAACAACATGTAAAGATACTTTTACAAGTCAAGAAGTGCCCCAGGTTGCCAGCAAACCACCAGAAGTTAGGGGAGATGTATAGAACAGATTCTTTCTCACCGTCTTTGGAGTCAACCAACTCTACTAACACCCTGATCTTAGACTTTTAGTCCCCAAAACTCTTAGTCAATAGATTTCTGCTGCTTAAGCCACCCAGTTTGTGGTACTCTATTATAGCAGCCCTAACAAACTAATACCATGCCTCATGGTTATAATATATTCTATGACCAGTGATTCTACCAGGCAATTATCTTAATAGTCAATGGTTGGAATTCCTTGGCAGTCCAGTGGTAAAGACTGCACTACCGCTGCAGGGAGCATTGGTCCCATCCCTGGTCAGTTGTATAACTATTAAGATCCTACATGCCACATGGCCCCACTAATGGTAAAGAGAGTGGTACATGTTTACTATAATCCACATTCTAGCATAGACTGGAAAGTCAATAGTTGCTGACATTCTTAAAGAAGGAAAATTTTGCAGCCCCAGGGAGATTTAAAGTTTTTGTTTTGTATGTTGAGGGGGATGGGGGGAGGCTTTTGGGAGGGGACAGGTGATTGGTTGGCAGGGGCAGCAGGGCTGAAGTACCATATTGGGTATGATGAATCCCTCCTAAGAAAGTGACATTATAAGTTCTGCTTGCTTTTCTCATTGTTTGCTCGGATACCAGATGCAATAAAATAGGACAGAGTCTCCTATAGCTTCATCAGGTTAAATTAGTATTGAAATAAATACATTTTCAGGTAATACTTTTAAAAGTAAACAATTGACTTCCATTCCTGAATTTACATATCTATTAATACCAAGAATATCTAAAAAGGAATTCTATATTACTTTAATTTAGTTTCTACTTGTTTGATGGTAAAATTCAGTTTTTCTATTGCATAATGGTTTAAATTTGGTAAATGTGTTTTCAGTATACTTAAATGTTTTACTAAAGCAAAAAACTAGCTGTACTGTTCTTGGATGATATAATTCCTAGTGATATCAAAAGAGATGTTTGCTGATTCATTCATTCTCAGGTTTAAAGAATATACAGAAAAAGAAAAATAGGATAGCTAAGATTTTGTTTAAGACCTGTTGAAATTTATATGCTTTCAATGAATACTTACAGCATTATAGCACCTCTAGCAGTAAAGAATTTGCCTGAAATGCAACACCTGCATATGAATCGCCTGGAGTAGGGAATGGCTTAGTAGTAGGAATAGTAGGCAAGTATTCTTGCCTGAAAAATTCCATGGACAGAGGACCCTGGTGGGCTACAGTCCATGGGGTCGCAAAGAGTTGGACACAGCTGAGCGACTAACATGTCACAGTACTCAGCCTCTTAAGTTAATTTTGTAAAGATTCAATTTTTGAAAGTAGAACACTAAAAATATATATAATTCCCAGTTGGTAATATCTGTTAGAGAATATATCCACAAATGGTCTACGTGAAGACATTTGCACTTCAGAAATTTTAAAAATCTATTAATTTTTATGTTTTAACTGATTCACACATCAGTAGTTGTATCTTAAAAACTGAGTGGTAGTTTCATCCCATTACTGGTAATGTTAAACTCGATCATTTGCTCAAAGGGTTGTCTGTTTTCTCCACTAGTTTTCCCTTTGTAAAAATTAATAAATATCTTTGAGACTAATTAAATATCTTATTTCTTTCTCATCTTTCACTAGCTTTGGTGCCCAATGATGATCCTTGTCTAAAGCAATTATTGTCATGGTAGTTGCCAAATGGTGATTTTCTAGTTTGTTCATTCCTTTTTACTAGTTGGGATGCTATTGCAAAGATGAGTTTTCTCTCCCCTAATTATTTATTTTTATTTACATATATTAGGATGAAGTCATGAGTTCTTGGGATTCCCTGATAGCTCAGCTGGTAAAGAATCCACATGCAATGCAGGAGACCCCAGTTTGATTCCTGGTTTGGGAAGATCCATTGGAGAAGGTATAGGCTCCTCACTCTATGATTTCTTATCTATTCCTGCATCATTTACTGTGATTCTTGAATTATTCCTGATTTGCCCACTGTTAGTCCCATCAAACTGACTTCTGTGTCCATTTAACATGTCTTAAACATTATTTGAGCATTTCCTTATTTTCTGACAGAAGTTCTTTCAAGCTTATCCTATACTTTGCCTGTTCCAAACCTTCCCAAGGAATCTGGTTCCTATTAGTAGAAAATTTTATGTAGAAACCAAGATCTGGGTGCTAAATGTGTTATTGATCGCTAACAGTGTATCATTGCTTTTAGGTCCCATATATATACTATTTTAAACTATATATTAATAACATACTATGTATAACAATATGTAATATTAAAATAAAATTATATAATATAAATAGTAAACCACATTAAAATATGCACTTTATATGTATTACATATATATATATGTGTATTATATATATGGGCTTCTTTGGTTGCTCAATGGTAAAGAATTGGCCTGCCCTCATAGGAGACATGAGTTTGATCCCTGGGTCTGGAAGAAACCCTGGCAAAGGAAATGGCAAGTCACCCCAGTATTTTTACTTGGGAAATCCCATGGACAGAGGAGCCTGGTGGGCTCCAGTCCATGGTGTCACAAAAGAGTCAGATACAATTTAAGAGATTAAATGGTAACAACAATAATTTTTATAGGTCTTGTTTTAGCTTATGTGTGTATACACACACACACACACACACACACACATATATTCTGGATATATATGTATATATGTATTAACACTGATACTTTAAAATCTACTAAATAAAAGAGGGTTTATTCTTACTTTCCTCTCTCCATATTTTAAGCTCTCTTCTCCAACACTGAAAATCCTGTCTCTAATTGTCCACAATATATTTACTTATTTGGTCAGTTCTATTAATACAATATGCATATTTGTGTACTCAGCCATGTCCGACTCTTTGCAACCCCATGGATCGTAGCCCACCAAGCTCTCTGACCATGGAATTTTCCTGGCAAGAACACTGGAACAGGTTGCCATTTCCTTCTCCAGGGGATCTTTCTGACCCAGGAAGCAAACCCACCAGTTTTGCATTTTCTGCATTGGCAGGCAGGTTCTTTATCAGCTGAGTTACTATACATAGTTTCAAAACTGCTAACTCAATCCACTGGGAAAACAAATCAAGCAACTAGACTACATATTATTTGTTTATAGTTCTAATTATCTATTCTGAGGGCATATGATCAAAATGGGCTTCCCTGGTGGTTCAGACAGTAAAGAATCTGTCTGCAATGTGGGAGACCCAGGTTTGATCCCTGGGTTGGGAAGATCTGGAGAAGGGAATGGCTACCCACTCCAGTATTCTTGCCTGGAGAATTCCATGGACAGAGGAACCTGGTGGGCTACAGTCCATGGGATTGCAAAGAGTCGGACAGGACTGAGTGACTAATAAATTATTGATCAAAATACTCTTTTTGAAAGCACCTTGAGTTAGCATCACTTCAATGGGATGATATTATTTATTTGAAATGCAGTTAGGTTCATTTATTTCCATTTGCATTCCTTTTTGTGTCACTTTTCTATCCATTGTATTTTTCTTATAGTAAAATAATCAAATAATACTTAGAATTTTTAATCTTGTTCAAATTATTTCATTCATCATATCTGCTATAATTTTAATTATTTGGCTTTAGATTTCATCCCCTCAAGTCTTTTTTTTTAATTAATTAATTAGTTAATTTTATGTGACTGTACTGGATCTTTGTTGCTGCCCGTGGGGTTTCTCTAGTTGTGATGAATAGGGGCTACTCTGTTGCAGTGCACCAGCTTCTCACTGTGATGGCTTCTCTTATTGGAGAACATAGACTCTAGAGCACAGGCTCAATAGTCTTGGTACCAACCCCAATAGTTGCTCCACGGCATGTAGGATTCTCCCAGACCAGTGATTGAACCCATGTCACCTGTATTGGCAGGCGGATTCTGGTTTTTTTTTCTTCTTTAATTGAAGGATAATTGCTTTACAGAATTTTGTTGTTTTCTGTCAAACCTCAACATGAATCAGCCATAGGTATACATATATCCCCTCCCTTTCAAACCTCCCTCCCATCTCCTTCCCTATCCCAGCCCTCTAGGTTGATAGAGAGCCCCTGTTTGAGTTTCTGGAGACATACAGCAAATTCCTGTTGGGTATCTATTTTACATATGGTAATGTAAGTTTCCATGTTACTCTTTCCATACATCTCACCCTCTCCTCCCCTCTCCCCATGTCCATAAGTCTATTCTCTATGTCTGTTTCTCCATTGTTGCCCTGTAAATAAATTCTTCAGTACCATTTTTCTAGATTCTGTATATATGCATTAGAATACAGTATTTATCTTTCTCTTTCTGACTTACTTCACTGTGTATAATAGGCTCTAGTTCATCCACCTTATCAGAACTGACTCAAATGTGTTCCTTTTTATGGCTGAGTAATATTCCATTGTGTATATGTACCACAACTTCTTTATCCATTCATCTGTTGATGGACATCTAGGTTGCTTCCATGTTCTAGCTATTGTAAATAGTGCTGCAATGAACAATGGGATACATGTGTCTTTTTCAATTTTGGTTTCCTCAGGGTATATGCCTAGGAGTGGAATTGCTGGGTCATATGGTGGTTTTATTCCTAGTTTTTTAAGGAACCTTCATACTGTCCTCCATAGTGGCTGTATCAATTTACATTCCCACCAACAGTGCAAGAGCATTCCCTTTTCTCCACACCCTCTCCAGCATTTATTGTTTGTAGACTTTTTGATGAGGGCCATTCTGACTGGTGTGAGGTGATATCTCATTGTAGTTTTGATTTGCATTTCTCTAATAATGAGTGATGTTGAGCATCTTTTCATGTGTTTGTTAGCCATCTGTATGTCTTCTTTGGAGAAATGTCTGTTTAGGTCTTTTTCCCACTTTTTGATTGGGTTTGTTTTTCTGGTATTGAGTTGTATGAGCTGCTTGTATATTTTGGTCATAGCTTTTCTTGCAAGGAGCAAGTGTCTTTTAATTTCATGGCTGCAGTCACCATCTGCAGTGATTTTGGAGCCCCCAAAAATAAAGTCTGTCACTGTTTCCATTTGTTTCCCATCTATTTGCCATGAAGTGATGGGACCAGTTGCCATGATCTTAGTTTTCTGAATGTTGAGTTTTAAGCCAACTTTTTCACTCTCCTCTTTCACTTTCATCAAGAGGCTCTTTAGTTCTTCTTTGCTTTCTGCCATGAGGTTGGTGTCATCTGCGTATCTGAGGTTATTGATATTTCTCCTGGCAATCTTGATTCCAGCTTGTGCTTCATCCAGCCCAGCATTTCTCATGATGTACTCTGCATATAAGTTAAATAAGCAGGGTGACAGTATACAGCCTTGACGTATTCCTTTCCCAATTTGGAACCAGTCTGTTGTTCCATGTCTGGTTCTAACTGTTGCTTCTTGACCTGCATACAGATTTCTCAGGAGGTAGGTCAGGTGGTCTGGTATTCCATCTTTTGAAGAATTTTCCACCATGTGTTGTGATCCGTACAGTCAAAGACTTTTCCTTCAGGTTATTTCTGAGTATTCCATAAGTATCTCAAATTCACATTTTTCCCCCTCTGATAAAGGAAGAGAATTCATGAGAAAAGCCTTTCCCCTATGACATTCTCACTGCTTAAAGTCATTTGTATTTTTCCAAGTATACAGAGAAATTTCAAAGTTATTCACCAAATACTCATCTGTAAATTTGTTCAGTTGCTGAGTCGTGTCCGACTGACTCTTTGCAACTCCATGGACTGCAGCACACCAGGCTTCTCTGTCCTTCACTATTTCCTGGAGTTTGCTCAGACTCATGTCCATTGAGTTGGTGATGCCATCCAACCATCTCATCTTCTGTTTTCCCCTTCTCCTGCTTCAATCTTTCCCAGCATCAGGGTCTTTTCCAATGAGTTGCTCTTCACATCAGGTGACCAAAGTATTAGAGCTTCAGCTTCAGTCTTTAACAAATTTCAATGAATTTGTATTATATCATCTTTTCTGAACATGTTTTTATTAAAGTAGAAATCAATACCAAAAATAAAACTAAACAAACAAGGTTTTCATATGAGCTTTTGAGTGTGATGTTAAAGGGAAATAGCAGTTCCTGATTTCATTTTTGCCTATTTTGATTAGTGTTTTCATGGTATATATTTCTTCACTTTTTCTCAGTAAGTTTTTTTTTAATTTCATTTAAAGTTTTAAAAATGTTTTATATATTCCTTAATGGTTACTTTCCACTTACACTTATTACAAAATATTGGCTATATTCTTGACATTGTTCAATACATCCATGAGCCTATCTTACACACAATATCCCCCTGATGTTCCTCTCTCCTGCACTGGTAACCTCTAGTTTGTTGTCTGCATCTGTGAGTTTGTTCCTTTTTGCTATATTCACTAGTTTGTTGCATTTTTTCCAATTCCATATATAAGTGATATCATACAGTACTTGGCTTTCTTTTGTATTTCTTTTTGTTAATTGTTCTTTTAAGAAAAAGAAGTTAGTATTCCATTGCATATATATATATATTTATATATGCATGCTAAGTAGTATTCCATTGCATATGTATATATATTACATATGTTCAATCTATTCATCTGTTAATGGGCACTTGGTTGGATTGTTTCCATATGTTGGATACCCAATGCTCTGAACATTGGGGTGTATGTATCTTTTCATATTTGTGTTTTCATTTATTTATTTATTTATTTTAGATATATACTCAGGAGTGTAATTCCTGGGTCATATGGAAGTTCTATTTTAAGTTTTTTAAGAAACCCCCACACCATTTTCCAGAGTGGTTTCACCAATTTACATTCCCACCAACAGTGTACAAGGATTCCCTCTTCTCCACATCCTCACCAACTTTTGTTATTTGTGTTCTTTTTTTTAAATTTGTTTTTTAATTAGAGGTTCAAGAATTAGGGGGTATAAGTATATTTGTTTTCTTTTTCAGGATAGTCATTCTGATAGGTGTGATGTCAGACCTCATTGTGGTTTTGATCTGCATTTCTAATGAATAGCAATGTTGAACATCTTTTCATGTGCCTGTTTGCCATCTGTATTTCCTCTTTGGAAAAATGTCTTCTCCCTATTTTTTAATCTGATTGTTTTTTAATGTTGAGTAGTATAAGTTGTTTATATATGCTAAATATCACCCATTTCTCAGTCACACCATTTGGAAATATTTTCTACCATTCAGTAGTTTGTCTTTTTGTTTAACAGTGGTTTCCTTTTTTGTGTAAAAGCTTTTAAGTTTAATCAGATCTCATTTGCTTAGTTTTGCTTTTATTTCATTGAGATGAATCAAAAAATATTCCTGCAATTTATGTCAAAAAGTGTTCTGCCTATGTTTTCCTGTAGGTATTTTATAGTTTCTAGTCTTACATTTAAGTTTTTAGTTAATTTTGAGTTTATTTTTGTATATGGTGTTAAAGAATGTTCTAATTTCATTCTTTGCATGTAGCTGTCCAGTTTCCCTGGCACTACTTATTGAAGAGACTGTCTTTTCTGCATTGTATATTCTAGCCTCCTTTGTCATAGATTTATTGTTATCCACAAATCAACGTGATACACCACATTAACAAATTGAAGAATAAAAACATATGATCATCTCAGTAGATGCAGAAAAAGCTTTTGACAATATTCAACACCTATTTATGATAAAAACTATCCAGGAAGGGGACATAGAGGGATCATAACTCGACATAATAAAGACCATATATGACAAACTCACAGCTAACATCATACTCAACAATGAAAAGCTGAAAGCATTTCCTCTAAGAAACAAGACAAGTACCCCCATGCTCCCCACTTTTTTCAACATAGTTTTAGAATCCCTAGCTGCAGCAGTCAGAGAAGAAAAATAAAAAAAGAAGAAAAGGAAATAAAAGGAACCTAGATTGGAAAGGAAAAAGTAAAACTGTCATGGTTTGCAGATTTTGTGATACTATACATAGAAAATCCTAAAGACACCACCAGAAAACTCATCAATGAATTCAGTAAAATTGCAGGACACAAAATTAATATACAGAAATCTGTTACATTTCTATACACTAACAATGAAATATCAGAAAGAGAAATTAAGGAAACAGTCCCATTTACCATCACATCAAAAAGAATAAAATATCTAGGAATAAACCTACCTAAGAAGTCAAAGGACCTATACTTGGAAAACTATGATGCTGATAAAGAAATTGTAGATGACACAAACAGATAGAAAGATATACTGCACAATTGTTTTATAAAGTCTGATAGAAGAAAAGAGTTACAAACAAAAATATTTTATGCTGCATTTTATATTTACTTATGATATACTTATATTTACCTTTGCTAGTACTCATTATTATTTCATGTGATTTTAAGTGACTATATAGTCTCTTTCATCTCAACCTATAGTATTCCCTTTCGTATTTCTTCTGGGGCAGGTTTGCTAGTATGCTTGGTTTTTATGCTTATGTTTTCATTTCTCCTTAGTTTGACTATTCTCTCACTCTTTTCATAATTCTATTTTTTTGTTTGGATTTCAACAGTTAGACTATGATATGTACGTGTGGAACTCAAATAACTCATCCTTCTTTATTGAGTTGTTTGAATGTGTAGATTAATGTTTTCCATCAAATTTGGGAACATTTCAGCCATGATTTCTTCAAATATTCTTTCTGCCCCTTCTCTCCTCCTTATGTAAAAATATGCATGAATCTATCCCTCAGGTCCCTGAGACTCTGTTCATTTTTTCTTAGTCTTTTTCCATTATGTTGCTTAGAATAGATAATCTCATTTGAACTGTCTTCAGGTGTCCTGATTCTTTCTTCTGGCTGCTCATATCTGCTGTTGAGCTCCTCTGGTAGACCTTTTTTCATTTCAATTACTGCAATTACAGTTCTAGAATTTCAATTTGATTCTTTTTTACTTTCTGCATTTTAATTGTTATTTGGTTGGCCAGTGTGGTCACAGTTTCTTTTAGTCTTTGTAAATGTGGTTTTGGAATATTTATAATAGCTGATTTGAAGTCATTTTTAGTAAGTCAAATATCTTGACTGTCACAGGAACAATTTCTATTGAGTTCCCATGTGTGCATGGACCATACTCTCCTGTTTCTTTCTATATCTTGCAATATTTTTTGTTGTTGAAAACTACATGACAACTCTGGAAATCAAATTTACTTCTCTCTAGGGTTTATTCTTGTTGCTATCTGTTCTTGGTGTTTTTCCTGTTGCTGTTTTTTGTGATTTTTCTGGACTAATTTGGCAATGGCTGTATTTTGTGTATTATATTTTCCAACCACTGAATTATGCTTGATTAGCTTAGTGATCTGCTAATGGTTGAACATAAATCCTTAAATGCCTTAAAGAAACAATAATTCTTTTGTATTTTTCTTGAGGGGTTTGTGTTTGTGTATTAGGGCATGGTTTCAATGCTTACACACTTTTGGTGCAATCTTTGCTTCCTAGTTGTGCAAGGCCTCAAGGTCAGTCCAAGATAGAGAGTGAGGCCTTTTTAATTCTTTCATGAGCATAGCCATAGCCCTGTACTTGTGCATAGGCTTCTGAATCCCCAATAAGGTGCTAGAGCTTAAAGCCTCCTATGGATATTTCATTCCCAGATCTTCTTTTGAGTTTCTGATCAGCATCTTCTTTGCCTCAACTTGCATTTGTACTTTAGCCAACTTGAATTGTTAAACAGTTGGTTAGGCATAAAAATTTTCCTATGGAATGAACTGAAACCGGAATGTCAAGTGTAATAATGTCGCCTGTGAATGAGGTTTTTCCAAGGAACTGCCAGCCAGGTCAAATAGTGAAAATAGTTTAGAGAAGAGACTTGAGAAGCTCCAAATGCAGTCCACCTCCTCTTGACATTCCAGTTTCAGCTCACTCCATAGGAAAACTCTGGAAACTAACCAAATGATTGCAACAATTCAATGAGTCTTTATTAAAGAAAAGCTGCTCAACTCTGGTAAGAACATCAGAGTTTGTGGTATTATAACTTAACCAATATCTACTTCCTTCTTTCTAGTTCTAAAATAGCCTTGAAAACTAGTCACCTTGCAAACATGCTAGCTATGAGAACCACCAGGCATGTTTGCAAGGCGACTACACTTTTCTTTAATAAAGACTCATTGAATTGTTGCAATCATTTGGTTAGTTTCCAGAATTTTCAAAAAGTTTATTTTGGCCATTTCCAGTGTTTTTGTTACTTTTATGGAAGGATGTATTGACTATGGTCCTCTCTGCCTTTCTTCTAATCATTGCACTTTTAAATACTGCCCTGTACTTCTGTCTCTCTTTTTCCCCCCCAAGCTTTAAATTTTTTATTTTGATTGGCATATAGATGATTAACAATGTTATGGTAGTTTCAGGTGAACAGTGAAGGGACTCCTCTTTACTTGCTAACTCAAAGTCATTCTTCAAGTTTTCTCTTAGAAATCACTTCCTCTAGGATGCCTAGAAGAAACTTGACTTATAGGAGACAACTTATGTGGTCTTCCTAGCATTACAGTGACATCCTGTATCCTGTTGCACTGTAAAGACAAATAAACAGGTCATTGCAATATGGTGTTATGTCCCTCTCACAAGACTGTAATGTTCTTGAGAGTAGGAACATTGCCTGTCTTTAACTGAGTCATATATAGACGGTGTGTGTGTGCATGCTCAGTTGTGTCCAACTCTTTGCAGCCCCATAGATTGCAGCCCACAAAATTCCTCTGTTCATATGTAGCATAGGGGTAAGGTAAATTGAATGTAGAGGCAGAAGTGTTCTATTTTGAATTTTTTTAAGTCAATGTATATTAATAATAAAACAAAAGGAAACTTGAAATTGCAAACAAATTGAATACACTTTCTAAAAAGAGTTCCCCCAAGAAAAACTCCCATTTCACTTATCCTTGTTACTAAATTAATTGCTGCTCTTAATCCTTTGCTAATCTATGCATAAGGTTCTCAGCTGGCCCTAAGGCATTAGCTTTATTAGCATATGAGTCATCTTGAAGTATAATAAATATTCACAAAGTCCTTTCTCCTCTCCTCTCCTGACAGTTATCACTAATATAAAGGAGTGTTTTTCCATAGACAAACACAACCAATTCATCTCTAATTCAATTTGTTGAAACAGGGCTGCTGAAGCAGAAAAGGAAGAAAAATTTTAAAGATGCAGTAGGACTGTTTCATTCCACAGCCTTGTATGAGGGGAAAAAAGGATCACAGAGAAATTCAGACAAAACACTCCTAACAAGAAGAGAGAATACTTCAGAACCTAAACTTTGGTATGACAACCAATCTCCAATCTAATCTCTGGACTGGTCAGCTAAGTGAAATGTAATAATTGCTCTGTCACATAGCAGCACAAAAAGCAACCTCCCAGTTTTCTATTCTCTGCCTTAATCTACTGGTGCTGTTGGCTATTGTTGAGAAGGAGCTGAGAAATTTGGAAGAACTACTTGACAAAAGGAAATTGGGAACTATGAAGAAGATAGGGGGAGAGATGACAGGACTGATTGTGGAGGATGGAAATTGATGGTTCAAATTGGAAAGTTGAGAGTGATAATTGATATATAAAGGTTATGAGGGAATTCAGAAACCCCAGCTACCTATTGAATTAGAAGAATAAATTTCTTGTCTGTGTTTTGGTCAGAGCCTGCAAGGTGCTTTGGGCTTTGTAAGTCAAAGTAAACCGAGCTACTCTGGATCATTTAGTTTGATGGTGATGGTGATGATGATGAGATGAAGGATTTTCCTTCTCCAGTTTCACTTTATCTTGGTATAGTTTTCTACAGTATCAATGACCAAAAAGATAGTTTTAAATAGCATTTCGTTAAAAGTGAGACCGATAGAAGCACCAGTTGAATTGAAGATAATTTTGGTAATGTAATAAACTCTAAATCACACAGCAGCTGAAATCAGCATTTTCTTACTATCAAGGCTAGGTTCCAAGTCAGGACGCTGTGTTGAATAACTATGTTATACTGACTTAGAGAGGGTGTCTTGCCATGGCATGGCCCTATGTTTAGCCTTTTCTCTTTGTCTAGAATACCTTTCTCCAACCTTGAAAACCTTACAAATTTCCAACATATTCCTCAATACAAAATCAAACATTTCATGCTCTACTTTTCCCCTTTAAAGTGTGGTAAGTATTCTTGAAGTTTCCAGAGCCAGACTGCCTGTCAGCTCCATTATTTCAATGATGCGAGATCCTAAGTCACTTAAGGTCTCTGTGCCTCAGTCGCCTGATCTGTAAAAAGAGCATGATATTAGAATCTACGTCAGAGTGTACCTGTGCAGATTTTAAAATAATTATACAGAGTTTTTAAACATTGCTAAACATTTATCGATGTGTTCTGTGAGTGTGTGCTTTTATTTTCCTTTCCTCATAGTTTATTGGTTAGTTCCACATGTCCACTCTGTCCTTGGCATAGATGTATGTTATAATCTTTGGGCTTCCCAGGTGGCTCAGTGGTAAAGAATCTGCCTGCCAATGCAGGAGATGTGAGTTTGATCCCTGGGTTGGGAAGATCCCCTGGAGGAAGGCATGACAACCCACTCCAATATTCTTGCCTGGGGAATCCCATGGACAGAGGAGCCTGGTGGGCTACAGTCCATGGGGTTGCAGAGTTGGGCATGACTTAGCAACTAAACAACAGCATAATCTTTGTTGCAAATAGTTATCAGAATATCTGTTTCCTTGGACTATACTGTGAACTTAAGGGTAGAAACCATTATCTTCGTGTCCCTAGCATTTACCACAGTACCAGGCACAGAGTGTGTGTTCAAAATTTCTTCTCTCATGGCTCCACTTTCTCCTCCAGGCGCCTAATTAGAATTCCCCCAGGATCTGTTTTTATCTATGTGAATTTCCTGTGTTTTGACTGTCTAGTCTCTGCTGATGATCCTCAATTTACTCACTAGCCACATATTCCCATCATTACTCCAATTGCTGGCTTTCTACTATTGCCAGGATCTCTCTCTTTGGAAATGCTGCCACCACCTCAAATAAACTCTGTTCCCAAACTCAACTTTTTATCTATCTTTCCTCTCAGACTGCTTCTTTTCTTGCCAACATTATGACTGAATTACAATACCTAGGCAAAACTGCTTTCATCATGGTGCATTATCTTGTGTTGGTTTTTATGTTGTTGGAATTCAAAATGCTAGAGATAAGAGCTTTATGTTTCAGAATATCAAACTTGAACACAAATATACACAGTAAATTGGAGATGATTATTCTACAGAATCCTTGTTATAAAACAGTATTGCTTGAAAATATGATCACTCTCCATTCCTACCTCCTCTTGGTGTAGTCCTCCTCTAATATTCTTCAGTCTGTCTTCATTCCTCTTCCTTATTTTATTTCTTATACAAAGCTTGTTTTGAAAGGTTGTACTCCATGTATAATAACCCTCCTAGCCCTGTGGCTCCCTACCTCAGCCTCCAAACTAAAAAATAAACTTAAGCAATTTGAAGTCAATTTAACATGTCAGAATGCTTCCTACGTTTTGTGTCTATAAATATAGGTAAGAAGGTTTGTTTTGTTCAGGAAAGACAGCTGGGACAGAGGCACAGGAGTGGCAGTTTCAAAGATTGCAGAAGAGGTAAAGACCATTTTATAGTGACTTAGTTAGTGTATCCATTTTCTGGTTAGAGAAAATAGGAAAGCTGATGGTGATCATGTATCAAAAGTACTCTGATTCAGTTTCTCACAATTGCTTCCCTTAACATCATTTATTAGGCTATTCAGAATGACTAACTGATTTTCCAGATTCCTTTTCTACAACTGATAAACACAATTCAAAGAGTTCAGTTTAATTCAGTCATTTCTGACTCTTTGCGACCCCAGGACTGCAGCACACCAGGCCTCCCTGTCCATCACAAACTCCCAGAGTTTACCAAACTCACATCCATTGAGTTGGTGATGCCATCCAAACATCCCATCCTCTGTCATCCCCTTCTCCTTCCGCATTCAATCTTTGTCAGCATCAGGGTCTTTTCAAATGAGTCAGCTCTTTGCATCAGGTGGCCAAAGTATTGGAGTTTCAGCTTCAACATCAGTCCTTCCAATGAACACTCAGGGCTGATTTCCTTTAGGATGGACTGGTTGGATCTCCTTGCAGTCCAAGGGACTCTCAAGAGTCTTCTCCAACACCACAGTTCAAAAGCATCAATTCTTCAGTGCTCAGCTTTCTTTATAGTCCAACTCTCACATCCATACATGACTGCTGGAAAAACCATAGCCTTGACTAGATGGACCTTTGTTGGCAAAGTAATGTCTCTGCTTTTTAATATGCTGTCTAGGTTGGTCATAACTTTCCTTCCAAGGAGTAAGCGTCTTTTAATTTCATGGCTGCAGTCACCATCTGCAGTGATTTTGAAGCCCCCCAAAAATAAAGTCTGTCACTGTTTCCACTGTTTCCCCATCTATTTGCCATGAAGTGACAGGACTGGATGCCATGATCTTAGTTTTCTGAATGTTGAGCTTTCAGCCAACTTTTTCACTCTCCTCTTTAACTTTCATCAAGAGGCTTTTTAGTTCCTCTTCACATTCTGCCAAAAGGGTGGTGTCATCTGCATATCTGAGGTTATTGATATTTTTCCTGGCAATCTTGATTCCAGCTTGTGCTTCATCCAGCCCCATGTTTCTCATGATGTACTCTGCATATAAGTTAAATAAGCAGGGTGACAATATACATCCTTGACGTACTTCTTTTCCTATTGGGAACCAGTCTGTTGTTCCATGTCCAGTTGTAACTGTTGCTTCCTGACCTGCATACAGATTTCTCAAGAGGCAGGTCAGGTGGTCTGGCATGCCCATCTCTTTCAGAATTTTCAATAGTTTATTGTGATCCACACTGTCAAAGGCTTTGACATAGTCAATAAAGCAGAAATAGATGTTTTTCTGGAGCTCTCTTGCTTTTTCAATGATCCAGCAGATGTTGGCAATTTGATCTTTGGTTCCTCTGCCTTTTCTAAAGCCAACTTGAACATCTGGAAGTTTACAGTTAAGGTATTGTTGAAGCCTGGCTTGGGAATTTTGAGCATTACTTTACTAGCATGTGAGATGAGTGCAATTGTGCGGTAGTTTGAGCAGTCTTTGGCATTGCCTTTCTTTGGGAATGGAATGAAAACTGACCTTTTCCAGTCCTATGGCTACTGCTGAGTTTTCCAAATTTGCTGGCATATTGAGTGCAGCACTTTCACAGCATCATCTTTTAGGATTCAAAATAGCTCAACTGGAATTCCATAACCTCCACTAGCTTTGTTTGTAGTGATGCTTCGCTAAGGCCCACTTGACTTCGAATTCCAGGATGTCTGGTTCTAGGTGGGTTATCATACCATCATGATTGTCTCGGTTGTGAAGATCTTTTTTGTACAGTTTGTCTGTGTATTCTTGCCACCTCTTCTTAATATCTTCTGCTTCTGTTAGGTCCATACCATTTCTGTCCTTTATTGAGCTCCTCTTTGCATGAAATATTCCCTTTTTATAATTTTCTTGCAGATATCTTTAGTTTTTCCTAATCTATTGTTTTCCTCTATTTCTTTGCACTGATCGCTGAGGAAAGCTTTTTTATCTCTCCTTTCTATTCTTTGGAACTCTGCATTCAAATGGGTATATCTTTCCTTTTCTCCTTTGCTTTTGGCTTCTCTTCTTTTTATTTATTTATTTATTTATTTATTCATTTATTTTTATTAGTTGGAGGCTAATTACTTTACATCATTGCAGTGGTTTTTGTCATACACTGAAATGAATTAGCCATGAATTTACATGTCACAGCTATTTGTAAGGCCTCCTCAGGCAGCCATTTTGCTTTTTTGCAGTTCTTTTTCTTGGGGATGGTCTTGATCCCTGTCTCCTGTACAATGTCACAAACCTCCATCCATAGTTCATCAGGCACTCTATCAGATCTAGTCCCTTAAATCTATTTCTCACTTCCACTGTATAATCGTAAGGTATTTGATTTAGGTCATACATGAATGGTCTAGTGGATTTCCCTGATTTCTTCAATTTAAGTCTAAATTTGAAAATAAGGAGTTCATAATCTGAGCCACAGTCAGCTCCTGGTCTTGTTTTGCTGACTGTATAGTGCTTCTCTATAAGAAGCAATAAGCTTCAATAAGCTAAATTAAATGAGTCTAGGTATTAATAAGAATGATATGGAGTAAGTTATTGCATCTGGTTCTTAAAATCAGAAACAAAACAACATTACTTAGTATTAATATAATACCAGAAGAACATCTTTTTCTTATATTTTCTGCACGGACAGTTCTTTAGGGGAGTCACAAGGCACTCTAAAATAGCAATTTCAGCCATCAAAATTAGCATGATAGATGGTAAGAAAACCTCTGGAGGTGACATACAAGATGGTCTTAGTCAAATCAGCACATAAGATTTATTCCTCTTCTTAAAACTCCAGGATTAGAAGAGGGAGTCTTAAGTTCATCAGCCTTTCAGGAGGTAGTTGAAGTCTGGGAAGAAAAGTTTGAGGCAAGTAGAATTAAGTATTGAAAATCAACCAAAGTGAAACTTGGATGAAAGAGAAACCTTTAACAAACCAATCAAGTGAAATAGAAAATGCGTGGAAGTAGTTCATTTTTAAAGCCTTTAAGCGTAAGAGTGTAATACTGATGTAAAAAAAGAAAAGAAAAGAAAAGAAAAGAAAATCTAGGTACTTCATGTGAGTATAAATGCATGCTGAGTGTGTTAATGAACCTTATTAAATATGCCCAGTTTCTCAGCATCAAGGAAGGCCTGGTATACCCAGAGACAGTATTGCTGATGCTGGTCTGACTCAGATAGTAGTGGGGTCCAGTTGCCTCCAAGTAGCCGTTCCCTCCCCACACTTTTCTTCATTCCTTTCTACTTCCCCAGCTTTGCACACTAAACTAATTCTTTCTCTTTTGCATATTAAGCTAATCCCACTAAGCAACTTGTAGATGGTTTTAGAGGGAGGTTTTCCTCTGACTTGAATGAACCTACTGCAGAACACAGGTTTTGAGTTGAAGAGAGGTCAGAAAACAGTACCTGCCCTTATGCTATAGCCTTCACAATTTCACCAAGCAATATGTGTGTGTGTGTGTGTGTGTAACTGTACACAACTAAGTTCTGAAATATTTGTGACATATGCATCTCTCTCATCATCTTATATTTTCTCTTTTAGAAGCAACAAAAAATAAAATTTGTAAGAGAAAATGTCTCTCTATGTGAATAATATTCAGTTCATACAGGCATAACACTTATTCATGTATGTGCTTTGTACCAATACAGTTTCCATATCTGTTATGATGTCCTTGGGCACCTCAGATACTTTCTCCTCTTGTCTGTTCTTATGAGGGTAAATTCAGAAACATGCTCAACTATAGAAATCCATTAGGTAAACATATACATAAACATATACGCATACATATATACACCTAATATATTTAAATGCTGACTGGGAATTATTATGTTTTTAAAGGACAAAGTTATCTGACATTTATGCATTTTCCTCCAATTAGTAAAAAAATTTTTTCAGAGCATGTTCATTATTTGAAACTCCCTTGGTGCTATACAAATAATATTAACACCTTGGAGTGTTTTTCCCCCAAATGTTATTAATTTGTTTAAGAGTATGAAAAACAAAATCTACAATGACTTTTAAGAACATTTCTGCCTGCAACCAAAAGCACTTGTGTTCCCTTTCCAGTCACCAGAGAGATTAACATCATAACCATCTTATAAGACTGTATTTTTGACAGATTCTCTCATAAAATGGATAGAGCTGATAATACAGGTGGTAAGAAATTATTCCCCTGAATGCTGGTAAGGTTATGAAGGCTACATTGTTCAAAGAACTAGTTTTGGTGGATAGATTTCAATTGTGCTTGCAATACAGAGTTCTCCTACAGTGGAGATTAAAGACTCCTTTATCTGCAGTGACATAGAGATCTGAAATAAAATATAGATCCAATTAATTTCATCTACCAGTCTCAGTGATGCTTTTATCTCCTTTCTTAAGGAAACTGGCCATTTGGATTCTATAGTGTTTTATGGAAAGCTTCCACAGTGACACACTTATCTTGGTAAAACAAAGACCTTGGCTGGATCTTTAGTTGGGATCAGATGTGACTACAGATTTGAGGATTTGAAGCATCTTCTGTCAGACTGAAAATAACACTTTTTTCCCACTTGTGAAGTGATGCCTGGACTAGCAGGATTTTTCAGTCATATCTAATTCTGTTGTCCAAAACTGATTGTTTATTTCCACATATTGAGAGGAACCTATTAAGAGATGGAACTTTAAAACAAACAAGGAAACCTTTCTTTTGTTTCCCTTTCTTTTCCCTTAAGTGTACTTCCAGTTCCGTTTTAAAGTTCAGCTTGATCTTTTTTTATTTATTTTAGGCTGTGTTGGGTCTTTGTTACTTTGTGTGGGCTTTCTCTAGCTAGTTGTGGCAAGCAGGGCCTACTCTTCCTTGTGGTGTGCGGGCTTCTCATGGTGGCTTCTCCTGTTGCAGAGCACGGGATCCAGGCACAGAGCCTTCAGTAGTTGCTGCTTGCAGGCTTTAGAGTGCTGGCTCAGTAGTTTTGATGTACATGGGCTTAGTTGCCCCATGGCATGTGGAATCTTCCTGGATCAGGGATCAAACTCATGTCCCCTGCATTGTCAGGTGGATTCAGACATTTCTCCAAAGAAGACATACAGATGGCTAAGAAACATATGAAAAGATGCTCAACATCGCTCATTATCAGAGAAATGTAAATCAAAACCACAATGAGGTACCATTACACGCCAGTCAGAATGGCTGCTATCCAAAAGTCTACAAGCAATAAATGCTGGAGAGGGTGTGGAGAAAAGGGAACCCTCTTACACTATTGGTGGGAATGCAAACTAGTACAGCTGCTATGGAGAACAGTGTGGAGATTTCTTAAAAAACTGGAAATAGAACTGCCATATGACCCAGCAATACCACTTCTGGGCATACACACCGAGGAAACCAGATCTGAAAGAGACACGTGCACCCCAATGTTCATCGCAGCACTGTTTATAATAGCCAGGACATGGAAGCAACCTAGATGCCCATCAGCAAACGAATGGATAAGGAAGCTGTGGTACATATACACCATGGAATATTACTCAGCCATTAAAAAGAATTCATTTGAATCAGTTCTAATGAGATGGATGAAACTGGAGCCATTATACAGAGTGAAGTAAGCCAGAAAGATAAAGACCATTACAGTATACTAACACATATATATGGAATTTAGAAAGATGGTAATGATAACCCTATATGCAAAACAGAAAAAGAGACACAGATGTACAGAACAGACTTGTGGACTCTGTGGGAGAAGGCGAGGGTGGGATGTTTCAAGAGAACAGCATTGAAACATGTATATTATCTAGGGTGAAACAGATCACCAGCCCAGGTTGGGTGCATGAGACAAGTGCTTGGGCCTGGTGCACTGGGAAGACCCAGAGGAATCGGGTAGAGAGGGAGGTGGGAGGGGGGATAGGGATGGGGAATACATGTAAATCCATGGCTGATTCATGTCAATGTATGACAAAACCCACTACAATATTGTAAAGTAATTAGCCTCCAACTAATAAAAATAAATGGAAAAAAAAAGAATCTTCCCCCCCCCCAAAAAAAAAAAAAAAGGAAATATTAAGTTCAATTTCTTTGTCACTAAGTTATATGACTTTGGGGCTTCCTTGGTGGCTAAGTGGTAAAAGAATCCACCTGTGATGCCAGAGGCACAGGAGATGCAGGCATGATCCGTAGGTTTGGAAGATCCCCTGGAAGAGGAAATGGCAATCCGCTCCAGTATTCTTGCCTCGGAGATCCCGTGGACAGAGGAGTCTGGCAGGCTACAGTCCATGGTGTCGAAGAGAGTCAGATATGATTGAGCACATTGTATGTGACTTTGAGAGTCAACTAACCTCTCAGATTAAAACTGTGTTGTTACCTTAAATTAATAGTTTGCTGTTGAAAATGATGATGGTTATGATGCTTGGTTTCTGAAATGCTGAAATATTAACAATAACTTTAAGAACACCATTCCCCTGAGCATATAAGGAATAGCTCCTTCTATGAGAATAAGACAATGTAAGAATAGTTTATAATCTGAGCCAGAAAATAATTGATTATTCCTTGAGCTTGTGTTAATCATTTCTGCCTTGTAACTCTGCCAAGAATGAAGGGGAACCCTTTAGAAACTAAGATGCAGTGAAAGTCTTTTTTCCCACTTATTGATATAAGAACACATCATACTGTAAGCTTGAGTGACACTACTATTGAGATAATCCTATTATGTTTTACCTTACCTCTAAATTGTAAGCCTTTTGGAAACTTTAGACAAAGCATGAAAGAAAGTGAAAGTCGCTCAGTCATGTCTGACTCTTTGCAACCCCATGGACTATACAGTCCAGGAAAGTCTCCAGGCCATAATATCAGAGTGGGTAGACTTCCCCTTCTCCAGGGGATCTTCCCAACCCAGGAATCAAACCAGAGTCTCCTGCATTGTGGGTGGATTCTTTACCAACTGAGCTATCAGGGAAGGCAAAGTGTAAGTGATAGCAAATGGGAACAAGAACATCATGGTCCCTAGTATCTGATCCTAAGTCCCCAGAGACCATCAGTGCTTCATACCTGTACCTCACTCACCCTTACCCAAAGTATCACCCATTATACAAAGGTAGAGTCAAAGGTAATTCATTGGAAAGTACAAGTATTAAAGTAGTATTTTCATTTTATTACTTTATCTCCTTACTCTGTTATTTTCCCAATATCATATTTATTTTTTGTTTGTGTGTAGTCTGTCTCTCCAAGAAAAAATGTCAGCTCCATGAACTCCAGTGCCTGGAGCAACACCTGACATGTAGTTGGCATTCAGAAAATATCTGTTGACTGTAACACGGTTTAGAATGTGACACTCCAAAGTATGCCACTTCGGCATAAGGATTCTTTTGAGCTGAAGACAACTGATAGTGAAGAAATGTAAGGGCTTACATTTCCTTTGAGAAAATATCCCCCTCCCATATCCCAGGAAGAGGATAACAGTTCTTAATACCATAGATGGAGATGGCACTGGGATGAATCTGCACAAAGAAAGTGTACTAATAACCTATATCTACCCTTAGTCTCCACCATATATTTACCTTCACACATATCACCAACCCTAAAAGCCCAAATTCCCTTTTCTTTGTCCAGTCAACTCTCTACATGTATTGCCCTTTGCTAAAATGGTATATAAGCTTCCAAGTCCAATGTTTTCTATGGATTCCACTTCCCTCCCCCCCCCCTTTTTTTTCTTGCTGGGAATCCCCTTTGCATATAAAATGAATGTATATGCATTTTCCCTATTAATCTATCTTTTAAAACTTAAATTTGCAAGTCCCAGCCCTGAACCTAAGAGAGTAGAAGAAAAGTTTTTCCTTCCCTAAAGTTCAATGAATGATTACTGCAATCCCAATTATTATATTATTATTATTTATGTCACAGCCTGTATGAATTACCATTATGAATGTTAATCACTGGGGAATTACAAATGATAGGAGTGTTTTCCCTCCTAACCATTTGGAAAGAATGTGTTATCAAAATCTGATTACCTCTTGGGATGTATCTCACACATAGATGCTCTTTGTCTGATATGAGAAGAGTTGGCATAGAAGAACAGAAATAGATACATGTGGTATTAGTTATCATTTGAGCACTTTGTACATGCCAGATCCTTCAAGTATTTTTTGAGTTTTATCTTCCATGATGTAGATGGTATTACTACTCCTGTTTTATAGGTGAGGAAGTGGGAACAAAATGCCAAGTAACTTGCCCAAGATCCAAGATTAGCATCTAAATTTGAACTTAGAAAACCTTGTCACAGTACATATTTATTTGCCTACTACACTCTGCTACATACCATGTGGCAACACTTAGCTATAGTAATATGATGGAGGCAAAAATTATGTTTAAAAATGAGTCATGGAAGATCTCACTTTCTGAAATCATAAGAAGTTAGAGTCCATAAACACACTAGGAAAAAGCATAACTTTCCCCTGTATTTCAGTAAACAGTGAGGTCAGGTGATAGCAAGTAGATAGAAAACAAGACTAGTTAAGAACTCACTTTACCCTGTAAACCTTTTAAGTGCATAGTAACAATTCTTTTATACCATATATATTTTGAGGAATGTTTAAATATGACCATGCATTATGCTTTATAGGCAACCTAGGAGAGGAAGATCTAGATTACAAAATAAATGGCAAAGAAAATAGAGAAAGATGGGATCAAGCTCATTCTTAAAAGAAAAATAGGTGAACTCCATGATGAATAATTAGCCTGTAAAAATTTCCATAGGAAACTCAATAGTAATGAAAAGGCCATAAAGCTACTCAGAAAAGCAGTTACAGAGGACTTTTAGCTTTTGTTGACATGAAAATCAGAATTTTTAACAGAACAAACACATATCAATTAAGCTCAACTTAATATTTCACATCAATTTGACATTAAGAAAAAGAACTGCCAAGTGGGATAGGATTATGCTACTCTCACCAGTTCATTCTCTCCTCATTGGCATACTATAAGGAATATCTAAATATTTTTAAAAATTATTTATTCATTTATTTATTTTTTGCTGTGCTGAGTCTTTGTTGTTGTACACAGGCTTTCTCTAGTTGTGGTGAGCAGGGGCTACTCTTCCTTGTGGTGCACAAGCTTCTCATTGCAATGGCTTCTCTGTGTGGAGCACAGGCTCTAGGCATGCGGGCTTCAGTAGTTGCAGCACACAGGCTTAGCAGTTGTGGCTTGAAAGCACTAGAGCATGCAGACCTCAGTAGTTGTGGCACGCGGGTTCTAGAACACAGGCTCGGTAGTTGTAGTCCATGGGCCTAGTTGCTCCGTGGCATGTGGAGTCTTCCTGGACCAGGGGTTGAACCCTTGTCCCCTGCACTGGCAGGCAGATTCTTATCCACTGCTCCATCAGGTAAGTCCAGGAATACATAAATATTGTCCAAATTTTAATTGGTGAATGTGAACTTAGGAGAAGGATAATTTATTAGACTTTTATTTAATTGTGCTTGCGTGCGTGATCAGTCACTTCAGTCGTGTTCGACTCTTTGCAACCCCATGCACTGTAGCCTGCCAGGCTCCTCTGTCCATGGGATTCTGGCAATAATACTGGAGTCAGTTTTCATGCCTTCCTCCAGGGGATCTTCCCGACCCAGGGATCGAACCCACGTCTCCTGCATTGCAGGAGTATTCTTTACCACCAAACCACCAGGGAAGCCCTCTATTTAATTGTACTCCTATAATAAGAATGTATTTGCCATAGGGACAAAGTAGTTTTTCTTTGGTCTGGGCATTCTAACTGCTGCTTGTTTGGGATTATCTTTGTCTTAGTGATGTTTTTGTTTATATTTTACTGGTCAACTCTAATTCTTTTTTTTTTTTCTCTAAAAGTCAATTATTTTTTAAAGAGATTTAAATAACAAGGAAGTGATCTTATCTATTTACCCTAGCTAATTGCCATTGCCAGTGCTTTGTTTTCTGTAGATGTATTTTCCATCTGATAGCTGTTTCCTTCTACTGTAAGGACTTTCTTTAATATTTTTTATATTTCTAGTGTGTTGATGATGATTTATGTAATCATCTTGTTTCTCAAAAAGTCTTTGTTTTTGCCTTTTCTATTAAAAGAAGCTCTAGAATCTTTGAGCCATAGAATTGCAGGCTGGTTGTTTTTTATTTTAGTACTTTAAAGAAGTTGCCTACTACCCCTTGCATTGTTTCCAATGAGAAATCTGCTGTTATCCTTTTCTCTCTTGCTCTATACAGTTTGATTTGCTCTGCCTTGGTGTTGCCTTCTCTGTTTCTTTTTATTACTTTTTTTATTATGTCAAGAACATGTACCCTCTTAACAAATTTTTAAGTGCACAATTTGGTACTGTTAACTAATTATTTTTTGAATGTGCTACTAATTGCAGTCAAGTCCCTCTCAAGGCTCACAAGTCTGGGAGCCATTTTCTTTCTTTCAGTTGCCCAAACAATTTTCTACTCTCACTGTTTATATGTTTAAAACTTCAATCTCAGAAGGCATTCATGTTTCTCTTGTTTCCATATTTCCCTTGGTTGAGAGATACCTCAGTATAACTCTCACCATGTATGAAATTCTCAGGTCTCTTCTTCATTTAGCTCTAGCAATGACTTTCTTTTAGTTACTTGAAGACCTTGAGCTCTCTCCCATCTCAGAGCTTTCATACATGTTGTTGCCTTTTCCTGGAAAGCTCTTCTTTCTATTCATTAAGAAACTAATCCCTGCTTATTGCTAAGGATGCATTCTTGAAATAACTTTTTTTGGGAGCAATTCCTAGACTAGATTAAGACCTTTCCTTTATTTTTGTTTCTCCTATAACATGCTGGTTGCATAGATTATCAAGACATATAACTATATATTTATGCACATTTTGTTTATTATCTATTTCCCACACTTAATGATGTAACATCAAATACAAATTAAAATAAGTGACTTAAATTCTCCCTATTGAAAAGTAAGGAAAGAGATCCCCTCCTCTTTTTACAAAATTTCTTTCCTTGTCTTTTTCAAATGTATCTAAATCTTTTTAATGACTAAATAAGTTTCTTGCTAGTCTCACAACTCAGAAATATTTCCATAAGGACCTGAGAGTCATCTCTTTGAAATGTAATCATCAAAGAATATAACATGTTATCTCTCAGTTTCCTAGGAGGATATAGAACTAAATTCAGCGAGCAAGTGACTTCAAAGGGCAAAACTCACCTTCAATCATAAAGATAGCAGAAAATTAGCAATTTTATCTGAGAAGATGAATTTAGTGTATTGTATGCATTCAGCTATATAAATGAGTAAGGTTTTTTCCTGTCTTTGCAATCTCTTTAGCAGATTGCCCGTGATGTGCATTGTATTCTGATTTATTGCTTGTTCAATAATACAATTGTCTTTGCTACCTTTGTGAGAAGGTATTCTGGGTTGGAAGGAGATTTTGTTTATAATTATATTTCCCCAATAATGGTGCACTCCATGAGAACAGTGACCAGGTCTGTTTGTTTATGACTGTATTCTCAGTGCATACATAGTGACTGGTCCAGAATATAAGTCAAATAACTGTTTAATGAAAGAATGAATGAAGAATCCAGCAGGAGACTCCATTTTTCCATTCATTTTTTTTTTGCAGGGTTATTATGTGGATCAAATAGAGTCAGACCAACCTAGTTCGGAGTTTTAGTTCCCTCAATATTTTGTAGTGTGATCAAAGACACATTATTTAAAGTTTCTGAGCTGGTGTTTCCTTATCTATAGAACAGGGATAATAATAGCACCTATGTCCAAAAGTCACTGTGGGCATAAATTGATAGAATGCATTTAAAATAAACAACATGGTGCCTTCACATGGAAGCAATAAATTAATCTGATAATAGTTTATTATGATAATTTACCTCAAATAAATATTTTCTTTGGGATCCAAAGATCACAATGATAAGGGCAGCCGTTGTTTGGAAAAATTTCTTGTGGCATCTTATCAGGAAAATTTTTATAATTCTACAACCTGTGTCCTCAGGCTTGTTTGGACTTTTTCATTAGGCTGACACTATGGGATTGAAGCTCTTACTGCAACCCTTCTTGCTACCTTCCCTCAGTGATCCATAACCCATACCTCATTCAGGCAGGAATCCAAAGTATAAGGTATGTCAGAGTGCCTCTTAGCCACAGGAAGGCAAATCACAAACTGTATTTCTTAAGAGTCTGGCCTTTTCCATTTTCTCTCCTGAGTGAGTCAGTAGCTTCTCTCTGTGGATAACTCTCTATCTTCCTGTCCCAACAAAGTTATGGGAGACCTATTCTCCTTATGCTTTAAAGTGGATGAACCCAATAGGATTATTTATGGATTTGCAGTCTTTTAGAACTTCCTTTAACAGACCTAGGATAGATAATGCTATGATGTCAACCTCCCTCCCCACATCTCACATCCCCTCATCCCATTCTGAACATCCTTAAGTATATACATGGTCAGAACAAAAACCATCAACAGCCATGGTTTTAAATACTTTAGAAAATAAAGCTACAGAGTAGGGTGTGTGTGTGTGTCTGTGTGTATGTGCATATGTGTGCATGCAGAATGAAAAAGAGAGAAAAACTGAGCCAAGATTAAGAAAGTGGCTTTCTCTTCTGGGACTACCATTCTGGGAACTTAGGCTAATGATTTAATTTCTTAGTTCATCTATTTCTCATTATTAAAATTGTAACCAACAATGCCTTTCTGCAAACGATTTGGCTGCACCTACCACAACACTAGGCACAAATAAATCACTCATTAATTAACCTGTAGATTAATGGATGGATCTACAAGGAAGTCATACATGGAAATGATGAGGGCATTTTTAATCCCTAGCTTAAAAGCTTCCATTGCATTTAAAGAAATATACCATCCTTCATCATAGTACTGTCCTTAGGATTCAACATTCTCAGAATTTTATTAATGGAACCTCTAAGAATGGGAGTCATGTTCTTTTCAACATTTTAGTATGTCAGTTTAGTATGGAAGCACTCTACTCAGAGATCTGCTTAGGAAACCTGTGCAAAGAAAATGGGATGCTGAGATGCTTTTATGCTCAGCTGTAGGAACATATCTCACAGTGAGATAAAGTAATAACAGTGATTTCCTTGTGTGACTCATAAGCTGATTCTGGTGACAGTTGCCAGAAAGAATTCTACATATTGCTAGAATAACTGCATAGCTTCTGTAACCTTATTTACTGAACCCCAAATCACAATACATGGTGGATCACGAAATTTTCATGATTTATAAATAGTGGTGAGAAGTCATGCAAAACTATTCAGATTAATATTGCATTCTACCTTTTATGAATTACCTTTATTGAAAATAATAAAATTAGAGGACATCTGGATTATGTGTTCTGGACAACTTGGAACCAATAGTTATCACATGTACAGCCAAGTTTATTACTTTGAAGAGGACAAAATTCACTGAAATCTGACAATGCTTGTATGCTTATTTAAACACTGATTTTGCTGTTTTCTAGTCATGCCTTAGGGATTTTCCCGACCCAGGGATCGAACCTAGGTCTCCAGCATTGTGGGTAGACGCTTTACCATCTGAGCCACCAGGGAATCCTACTAGTGTGTAGAAGAAGCCCTAAAATGAGAGTAATAGCAAAATGACTGAATCTCTTATTTTTCTTTCCCAGAGTAAATTGATTGCCACAGCAGGTAATAATTCATTGTTCCTCTGTGTTAGGAAAAGGTAGCTATTAATAGGCCACAGTACAGTTGTTATTCAACCACACCTCTATACATTAGACAAAATGGCTTGGTGCACAACTATCATTTGGCATAATAGTGATCTTTGTCACTGAACTTTCGTAAAGGATCAATCCAATATTTTTTTCAGGAAATACAGATATCCTGATTTCCCCTTGTCTTTTACATAGCTATAGAAGACCACTATCCCTATGGCAATACTTCTTTTTTAACTACCACTATCCTTAAAGAAAATAAAAAAATCAATAACCCTTTTAACTTCTTTATTTTAGAAGTCACAATTTAGCTTTTCTCTTTTTATCATCAGCATATTAGATACTTTTTTCTCTGACATCTCCATATGCCATTAAGATCCCCATGTGAAACACTAGATTTCTTATTTCCAACAAGTTGAAGTCACTGCTGCTGATTGTGCTTATTTCTTTGACTGTATACTAACCTCAAGCGGGAGGTAGAGCAGAGATAGCTGACAATTCACAGGCCAAGAAAACCATCTGGGCCAGTTTCTACATCCTTATGCTTGCCAAATTCACAGGCCCCTCAGGATTATCCAGCCCCCTAACTACTGAATTAGCCAATGTTTGGGAGTTTTCCCAGATTCAACTTGAATAAGGGACCAAATTCACAGCACCAGCAGGCTGATGAAAGATATTATCCTCTCCAATCTTCTTAACATTAAAGAGATTTAGTTTGTATCCAAATGATGAATGCCTTAGAAAATAGATGGCTATGGGTAGAGAGTGGGTAAATCAAGTTACTATTTGATTCTTTGTTATTACTTTCAGCCAAAATAGAATTGAGAGCCCTAAAAGTATTATTAGAAGATTGAAAGAGAAAACATATCTTATTAACATACAACATAACTTTATTCTGATATCACAACATTGCCAATCAAATTGGAACTCTGTTCTCACTGAGTGAGTAGAAATGAACATTAATTTTCTTCTTGCAAATCTCTCTTCCCTAACATTGGAAAAAAATCCAAGAGGGGTTCTTTTTCAGTTCTTTTTGCTAAATCATTCTGTTCTGTTCTAATGCCACTCCTCAAAGAGCACTTCAAAGAACCTCTCCAAAGAAGAGAGAAGAGGTGGGCACACTTGAGACTGTGTGGCCATGTTAGCTCAAGATCATTTGAAAATGAAAACCAAACAAAAAAAATCAATATAGAATTAGTGTGTTGGGAGTCATTAGGAGGTTCCAAATGCTCAGTTTCTACCTTCAGAGAGTCCACTACCTCCATCGGGTTTTTGTTTAAAATGTATTCTTTCAGCACAAAAACAATCCAATGTAAGTGACAGCTTGTTCCCTCCCCGCCTGAGTTTAATTTCCTGTGGTTGTGTCCTAGTTTGCAAAAAAGTAGGACTAATTGATAGGTGTAAAACTGAATAGAAAAAAGCTATTTATAAGTAGAGTTGATTGCTATATAAATTTCATTCTTCTATTAAATATTGTACTTAAATGTTATTAGACATTTGATATAAAATATTCCCAGGCTACTTAAAGTTTTTAATCATGATACTGTGTACACGAGAATCCAAAAATGTTATTGCAAGGTCAAATAATTCTGTAGTCTTCTCTAGAAACATCTAGAGAGTTCCATATTAATGGATGGGTGATGGTGTGGTGTCATCAGAAGAACACGGGCTTTTGACTCAGACAGATGGCCTTTGGCAAGCTATTTAACTTGTTTGAGTTTTAGTTTCTTTCACTGGAAAATACATATTACTACTATTTCAGAGAGTTGCAAAGATGATTAAAGTAAAAAGTTTTCACAAAATATCCAGCACAGTGCTTGGCATACTCTATGTGTTCAAGAAAAGGTATTCACTATATGAAAATCTAACTTCCAAAACATTAAAAAAGCCACTTTAAAAGAATGTCAGTTTTTGTTGTCTGTGATTTTTCAGGATATAAACTGTGTTGTGTTAGTTGTGTCCAACTCTTTATGACTCCATGAACTGTAACTGGCTAGGGTCCTCTGTCCATGGAATTCTTCAGGCAAGAATCCTGGGTAGCCATTCTCTTCTCCAGAGGATCTTCCCAACCAAGGGATTGAACCTGGGTCTCCCACATTGCAGGCAGATTCTTTACAGTCTGAGCCACCAGGGAAGCCCAAGGTTATAAACTGTATTTGATGTTAATAATAATTCTGTTGAATAGGAAGTGTGTTTATTGTATTTTCAGTTTATACATGAAAAATCTGAAAAACTAGTACGTATGGAACTTACCCTAGGTAATTCAGTTAGCAAGTGGCAGAGCCAGCTAAAATGTGGCTCGTTTTTCCCATTCTACTGCTGCTTCAATGGGGTAGAATAGCCATGCGGTTGGAGGAATTTAAATACAAATATAAAAGGAAAAATATAAATTGGGATAAATAATTTGTTATTTATGATCACTCTGCCCTTGAAACCATAAAATGCTTAGAAGAGAATATAGGGAAAAATCTCCTTGACATTGGTCTTGGCAAGGATTTTATGGATATGACACCCAAAGTACAAGCAACAAAAGCAGAAGTAAACAATTAAGTCTATCACAAATTGAAAAATTTTGTAAAATGGATGAAACTCAATAAAATGAAAGAGCAGCATAGTGAAGGGAGAAGATATTTCAAACTGTAAATCTGATAAGGGGTTAATATCCAAAATATGCAAAAATTCAAACAACATAAGCAAAACAAACAACTGCATTAAAAAATTGACATATGCCCTGAATAGACATTTCTTTTTCAAAGAAGACATACAGATGGCCAACAGACAAATGAAAAGATACTCAACATCACTAATCATCAGGGAAAATGCAAATTAAAACCACAATAAGATATCACCTCACACCTGTTAGAATGGCTACCATCAAAAAGACAAGAAAAAACAAGTGTTGGTGAGAATGTGGAGAAAATGGAACCCTCATGCACTGTTGGTGGGAATGTAAATTGGTGCAGCCACAATGGAAAACAGTATGGAGGTTCCTCAAAAAAGTTAAAAATGGGACTTTTTTCATTTGATTCATCAGTTCTACTTCTGGGTATTTACCCAAAAACAAAAACATTGAGTTGAAAAGATATCATGCACACCAATATTCATTGCATCACTATTTACAGTTGCAAAGATAATGAAGCAACCTAAGTGTTCATGATAAATGAATAGATGAAGAAGATGTGGCATGTATGTATATATGTGTAATATATAGAATGTTATTCAGTCATTAAAAAATGAAATCTTGCCATTTGTGACAACATGGATGGACCTGGAGGGCATTATACTAAGTGAAATAAGTCAGAGAAAGACAAATACCATATGATCTCACTTACATGTGGAATCTAAAAACAAACAAAACAAAATTAAAACAGACTCGTAGATACAGAAAACAAATGAGTGGTTGCTGAAAAGAAGGGTACTGGGTTGAGGAAAAAAGGTGAAGGGAATTAAGAGGTATAAACCTTTAATTACAAAATAAATTATCCACAGGGAGGTAATATAGGAGTATGGTCAATGATATTGCAATGACTTTATATGGGGATAGATGGTTACTAGATTTATCACGGTAATCATTTCATAATGTATGCAAATATCAAATCACTATGTACTACAACTAAAACTAATATACTACTCTAGATAAACTATATTTCTGTTTTGTTTTTCTTTTTTGATTTTTTATACAGTGTTTATATTTATATTTACAGTCATTATACTATATATAATAACTATATTAAACTATATTCTCCTTGTCACACAATACATCCTTGACCTATTTTACACCAAATAGTTTGTATCTCCTGCTTCTCCACCCCTATAATACTCCTCCCCCACCTCTTCACTGGTAACTGTTAGCATGTTCTCTGTACCTGTAAGCCTACTTTTTTGCTATATGCACTAGTGTGTTGTATTTTTTAGATTCCACATATAAATGATATCATACAGTATTTGTCTTTCTATGTCTGACTTATTTCACTTAGCATAATACCCTCCAAGTTCATCCATGTTGCTGCAAATGGCAAAATTTTCATTTTTTGAGGCTGAATAGTGTTCCATTTTGTGTGTGTGTGCGTGTGTGTGTGTGTGTTTCTCACATCTTCTTTATCCATTTATCTGTTCATGGTCACTTAGGTTGCTTCCATATCTTTCTAGTTGTAAATAATGCTACTCTAAACATTGGGGTACATGATATTTTCAAATTGGTGTTTTTATTTTTATTTTTTGGATACCACCCATGAGTGGTATTGCTAACCAACTATACATCAATAAAACCATTAACCTAGAAGAAATGGACAACTTCTTAGAAAGGTACAGTTTCCCAAGATGGATCTAGGAGGAAATTGAGAATATGAACAGCCCAATTTCCAATAATAAAGTCAAATTGGTAATTAAACTTCCAACTAACAAATATCCAGGACTATGTAGCTTCCCAGGTGAATATTACCAAACATTTAGAGAAGAGTTAACACCTATTCTTCTGAAACTCTTCCAAAAAATTGCAGAGGAAGGAACACTTCCAAACCCCTTCTGTGAGGCCAGCATTACCCTGGTACCAAAACCAGGCAAAGACCTCAGAAAAAAACAAAAATTACATGTCAGTATCACTGATGAACTTAGATGCAAAAATCCTCAACAAAGTACCAGCAAACCAAATCTAACAGTATATTAAAAGGATCATACTTCATGACCAAGTGAGGTTTATCCAAGGGCGCAAGAGTTTTTCAATATCCATAAATCATCCAGTGTGACGTTAACAAACTGAGCGATAAAAACCACATGATCATCTCAATAGATGCAGAAAAGACTCTTGATATAATTCCATATCCATTTATGATAAAAAAAAATCTTCAGAAAGTGGGCTTAGAGGGAACATACCTCAACATAATCAAAGCCATGTATGTTAACTATATTTTAATTAAGAAAAAGAAAATGGAGAAGTGTTAGAGGGTAGGTGTACTTGATTTGGGAGGCCAAAGCTAGGTGGATAGACAAGCTGAACTACAGGTCTGAGGGATGAGAGTGCTGGTGTTGAAGGAGAACTTAGGAAGAAAAATAGAGACACCTCATTGGTACTTTCTTATAATTTTGCTTTTGAGGTGTGATGTAACTCTAACCTCCACTTCCCTAACAAATTATCAGCATACTAGTAATTTCTTAATACTACTACTAGGAATATTTTGTCAGGATATAGAAAATGATAAGGTATATGCTAGGGTTAGTTGGAATTGTTCCTATCTTCACCTGGCACCAATAGTATCTGGGTTACAAAAGAGTTAATAGCCATCTTTTCACCTTTACAGACAATTAAGGGTACTTTTTAAAGGTCTTTGTATGTTCTATAGCAGATGGCGTAATAAACAATATGGCCAAGTAAGTGACATACGGAGTGAGACAGGTTGAGTGGAGGGTGCGTGCCTCCTCTAAAGAGGACTGCTTCAACTCAGACCTAATAGATGACTATGGTGCAGTCATGAATATTTCCAGACCTTCTGATTCTTTCCATAAAAAAGCAAAATAAAAAATGACAACTGGTGATGTAAATATTATGTGTACTTTTGTAAATTTAAAATCTACCATATTTTTAAAACAAAAGGAAATAAGCTAGCAAACATAAATTATCGTGCTGGCCAAACAAAACAGTTTACAAGCTGGATCTGCCTCTGGACCACCTGTTTATGACTTCTGCCAATATTCCCATTCTTTCACATGCTACAAGTTAAAATTGAGAAGCACTGGTATATATGCAGCCTAAGCACCTCAGACTAGTGTTTTTGGAAGTAATTGTAAGACCTTGGGAGAGTAACTCCTTTCTATACTTTAATTTCCTCATCTGGAAAGTAGGAAAAAATCATTCTCATTACCTCATTGGATTGTGGTAAGGATTAAATAAATGCATTGTTCTCTTCATTCACTTATCATACATCTTCTGAAATCATTCAAAGTCTGTATTTGCCTTTAGTTAGTCTCTAACCAATAGTGTCATCACACACCAATAGTGGTGTCACTCAAAAAGGAAATGTCTTCTTTTTAGGCCGTATCCCTAGCCCTAATCAATAACCAAGTTCCCCCCCCCCCCCGTTAATTTTTAAAATTATAGTTGTTTTACAATATTGTGTTATTTTCTGCTGTGCAGCAAAGTGAATCAGGCCTATGTACACATATACTGCATCTTTTTTTTTCTTTTCAATTTATATTTTTATTGAAGGATAATTGCTTTACAAAATTTTGCTGTTTTCTGTCAAACCTCAACATGAATCAGCCATAGGTATACATATACCCCCTCCCTTTCAAACCTCCCTCCCATCTCCTGCCCCATCCCCACCCCCCTCTAGATTGATACAGAGCCCCTGTTTGAGTTTCCTGAGCCATACAGCAAATTCCCGGTTGGCTATCTATTTTGCATATGGTAATGTAAGTTTCCATGTTACTCTTTCCATACATCTCACCCTCTCCTCCCCTCTCCCCATGTCCATAAGTCTATTTTCTATGTCTGTTTCTCCACTGCTGCTCTGTAAATAAATTCCTCAGTATAATTTTTCTAGATTCCATATTTATGATTTAGAATAGATAAAGAATATTTATCTTTCTCTTTCTGACTCACTTCCCTCTGTGTAATACAATTTTTCTAGATTCCAAATATATGTTTTAGAATAGATAAAGAATATTTATCTTTCTCTTTCTGACTCACTTCACTCTGTATAATAGGTTCTAGGTTCATCCACCTCATCAGAACTGACTCAAATGTGTTCCTTTTTATGGCTGAATAATATTCCATTGTGTATATGTATCACAACTTCTTTATCCATTCATCTGTTGATGGACATCTAGGTTGCTTCCATGTTCTAGCTATTGTAAATAGGTGCTGCAATGAACAGTGTCTTTTTCAATTTTGCTTTCTTCAGGGTATATGCCTAGGAGTGGGATTGCTGGGTCATATGGTGGTTTTATTCCTAGTTTTTTAAGGAATCTCCATACTGTCTTCCATAGTGGCTGTATCAATTTAACATTCCCACCAGCAGTGCAAGAGCATTCCTTTTCTCCACACCCTCTCCAGCATTTATTGTTTATAGACTTTTTGATGATGGCCATTCTGACTGGTGTGAGGTGATATCTCATTGTAGTTTTGATTTTCATTTCTCTAATAATGAGCAATGTTGAGCATCTTTTCATGTGTTTGTTAGCCATCTGTATGTCTTCTTTGGAGAAATGTCTGTTTAGGTCTTTTTCCCACTTTTTGATTGGGTTGTTTGTTTTTCTGGCATTGAGTTGTATGAGCTGCTTGTATATTTTGGAAATTAATCCTTTGTCAGTTGTTTCATTTGCTATTATTTTCTCCCATTCTGAGGGTTGTCTTTTCACCTTGCTTAAAATTTCCTTTGCTGTGCAAAAGCTTTTGAGTTTAATCCAGTCCTACTTGTTTACTTTTATTTTCACTTCCATTACTCTAGGAGGTGGGTCATAGAGGATGTTGCTTTGATTTATGTCAAGTGTTCTGCCTATGTTTTCCTCTAAGAGTTTTAGGGTTTCTGGTCTTACATTTAGATCTTTAATCCATTTTGAGTTTATCTTTGTGTATGGTGTTAGGAAATGTTCTAATTTCATTCTTTTATATGTAGCTATCCAGTTTTCCCAGCACCACTTATTGAAGAGGCTGTCTTTGCCCCGTTGTATATTCTTGCCTCCTTTGTCAAAAATAAGGTACCCATAGGTGCATGGGTTTGTTTCTGGGCTTTCTATCTTGTTCCATTGGTCTATATTTCTGTTTTTGTGCCAGTGCCATACTGTCTTGATGACTGTAGCTTTGTAGTATAATCTGAAGTCAGAAAGGTTGATTCCTCCAGCTCCATTCTTTCTCAAGACTGCTTTGGCTATTCGGGGTCTTTTGTGTTTCCATATGAATTGTGAAATTTTTTGTTCTACTTCTGTGAAAAATGCCATTGGTAATTTGATAGGGATCACATTGAATCTGTAGATTGCATTTGGTAGTATAGTCATTTTCACAATATTGATTCTTCCTACCCAGGAACATGGAATATCTATCTGTTTATGTCATCTTTGATTTCTTTCATTAGTGTTTTATAATTTTCTGTGTACAGTTCTTTTGTCTCCTTAGGTAAGTTTATTCCTAGATATTTAATTATTTTTGTTGCAGTGGTGAATGGGATTGATTCCTTAATTTCTCTTTCTGATTTTTCATTGTTAGTATATAGAAATGCAAGTGATTTCTGTGTATTGATTTTGTATCCTCTGAATTGCTAAATTTACTGATTAGCTCTAGTAATTTTCTGATACTATCTTTAGGGTTTTCTATGCACAGTATCATGACATCTGCAAACAGTGAGAGTTTTACTTCTACTTTTCTGATCTGGATTCATTTTAAGTGGTGAAATTGGACACCTTTCTCTTGCTTCTGATCTTAGAGGGGATGCTTTCAGTTTTTCACCATTGAGAATATGTTCACTGTAGACTTATCATATATACCTTTACTATATTGAGGTAGGTTCCTTCTATGCCCATTTTTTGAAGAGTTTTAATCATAAATGGGTGCTGAATTTTGTCAAAGGCTTTTTCTGCATCTATTGAGATTATCATATGGTTTTATCTTTCAATTTGTTAATATGGTGTATCACATTGATTGATTTGCATATATTGAAGAATCCTTGCATTCCTGGAATAAACCTAACTTGATCATGGTGTATGAGTTTTTTGATATGTTGCTGAATTCTGTTTGCTAAAATTTTGTTGAGGATTTTTGCATCTACGCTCATCAGTGATATTGGCCTGTCATTTTCTTTTTGTGTGTTGTCTTTGTCTGGTTTTGGTATCAGGGTGATGCTGGCCTCATAGAATGTGTTTGGAAGTGTTCCTTTCTCTGCAATTTTTTGGAAAGAGTTTTAGAAGGATAGGCGTTAGCTCTTCTCTAAATGTTTGATAGAATTCTCCTGTGAAGCCATCTGGTCCTGGGCTTTTTTTTTTGGGGGGGGGGAGATTTTTGATCACAGCTTCAATTTCAGTGCTTGTAATTGGGTTGTTCATAATTTCTATTTCTTCCTGGTTCAGTTTGGAAGATTGAACTTTTCCAAGAACCTGTCCATTTCTTCTAGGTTATCAATTTTATTGTCATATAGTTGTTCCTAATAGTCTTTTATAATCCTTTGAATCTCTGCATTTTCTGTTGTAACCTCTGCCTTTTCATTTCTAATTTTGTTGCTTTGATTTTTCTCACTTTTTTTCTTGATGAGTCCGGCTAAAGACTTGCCAATTTCCTTTATCTTCTCAAAGAACCAGCTTTTAGTTTTATTAATCTTTACTATTGTTTCTTTCATTTCTTTTTCATTTATTTCTGCTCAGATCTTTATGATTTCTTTCCTTCTACTAATTTTTTTTTTTTTTTTTTTGTTCTTCTTTTTCCAGTTGTTTTAGGTGTAAAGTTAGGTTGTCTATTTGATGTTTTTCTTGTTTCTTGAGGTAGGATTGTATTGCTATAAACTTCCCTCTTAGAACTGCTTCTTTTTTTTAAATTTTCATGTTTTCATTGTCATTTGTTTCTAGAAATTTTTTTTATTTCCCTTTTGATTTCTTCAGTAACTTGTTGGTTATTTAGAAATGTGTTGTTTAATCTCCATGTGTTTGTGTTTCTTACAGTTTTTTTTTTCTTGTAATTGATACCTAGTCTCATAGTGTTGTGGTCGGAGAAGATGCTTGATATGATTTCAATTTTCTTAAATTTACTGAGGTTTGATTTGTGACCCAAGATGTGATCTATCCTGGAGAATGTTCCATGTGCACTTGAGAAGAAGGTGTATTCTGCATTTGGATGGAATGTCCTGAAGATATCAATGAGATCCATCTCATCTAATGTATCATTTAAGACTGTGTTTCCTTATTAATTTTCTGTTTTGATGATCTGTCCATTGGTGTGAGTGGGGTGTTAAAGTCTCCTACTATTATTGTGTTACTGTCAGTTTCTCCTTTTACATCTGTTAGTGTTTGTCTTAGGTATTGAGGTGCTCCTATGTTGGGTGTATAGATATTTACAATTGTTATGTCTTTCTCTTGGATTGATCCCTTGATCATTATGTAGTGTCCTTCCTTATCTCTTGTAATCTTCTTTAAGATCTATTTTGTCTGATATGAGGATTGCTACTCCAGCTTTCTTTTGCTTCCCATTTGCATGGAATATATTTTTCCATCCTCTCACTTTCAGTCTATATGTGTCTTTAGGTCTGAAGTGGGTTTCTTGTAGACAGTGTATATATGGGTCTTGTTTTTGTATCCATTCAGCCAGTCTGTGTCTTTTGGTTGGAGCATTTAATCCATTTACATTTAAAGTAATTATTGATATATATGTTCCTATTGCCATTTTCTTAATTGTTTGGGGTTGATTTTGTAGATCTTTTTTCTTCTCTTGTATTTCTTGACTATATAAGTCCCTTTAACATTTGTTGTAAAGCTGGTTTGGTGGTACTGAATTCTCTTAAACTTTGCTTGTCTGAAAAGCTTTTTATTTCTCCATCAATTTTGAATGAGATCCTTGCCAGGTACAGTAATCTTGGTTGTAGATTTTTCCCTTTCAGTACTTTAAATATATCCTGCCATTCCCTTCTGGTCTGTAGAGTTTCTGCTGAAAGATCAGCTGTTAAGCATATGGGGTTTCCCTTGTATGTTACTTGTTGCTTCTCCCTTGCTGCTTTTAATATTCTTTCTTTGTGTTTATTCTTTGTTCCTTTGATCAGTATGTGTCTTGGCCTTTTTCTCCTTGGGTTTATCCTGTATGGGACTCTTTGTGCCTCTTGGACTTGATTGACTATTTCCTTTCCCATGTTGGGGAAATTTTCAACTATAATCTCTTCAAAAATTTTCTCATACTCTTTCTTTTCTCTTCTTCTTCTGGGACCCCTATAATTTGAATGTTGGTGCTTTTGATATTGTCCCAGAGGTCTCTGAGACTATCCTTAGTTATTTTCAATTTTTTACTTTATTATGCTCTTCAGAAGTTATTTCCACCATCTTATCTTCTAGCTCACTGATTCCTTCGTCTGCTTCAGATATTCTGCTATTGATTCCTTCTAGAATATTTTTAATTTCAGTAATTATGTTTTTTGACTCTGTATGTTTATTCTTTGCTTCTTTTAGATCTCTGTTAATTGATTGCTGCATTTTCTCCATTTTGTTTTCAAGGTTTTTGATCATCTTTACTATCATTATTCTGATTTCTTTTTCAGGTAGTTGCCTATTTCCTCTTCATTTCTTTGGACTTCTGTGTTTCTAGGTTTTTCTTCATTTTTGTAGTATTTTCCTGCCTTTTCATTATTATTTTTTTAACTTATTGTGTTTGAGGTCTCCTTTTCCCAGGCTTCAAGGTTGAATTCTTTTTTCCTTTTGGTTTCTGCCCTCCTAAGTTTGGTCCAGTGGTTTTTGTAAACTCTGTATAGGGTTGAGATTTGTGCTGAGGTTTTTGTTTGTTTGTTTTTTTGTTGTTTTTGTTTGTTTATTTTTCCTCTGATAGGCAAGTCTGAGTGAGGTGGAAATCCTGTCTGCAGATGATTTGGTTTGTATTTCTTTGTTTGTTTGTTGTTTAGATGAAGCATCCTATACAGGGTGCTAATGACAGTTGGTTGATGCCAGGTCTTATATTCAACTGGATTCCTTTGTGTGAGCTCTCACTATTTGATACTTCCTAGTGTTAGTTCTCTGGTCGTCTAGCATCTTGAAGTCAATGCTCCAACTCCAGTCTCAGGGCTTGACCACTCTCCCCCCACCCCGCCTCCAACCCGGGTTCTTAGTCCAGTCTCACTTGCTAATAGGGTGCTGAAATGTAGAAGCCTTGACCCTGGCCCTCCAGAATATAATTCCTAGTTTGAAAGGGTGACACCAGCACCTCTGCTAGGGGAGTGTGTGCAGAAACCATGCATGAATGGACACTCAATTGTATATTGCCTCTTTTTTGGATTCCCTTTTCATTTAGGTCAACACTGTGCTATACAGTAGATTCTCATGAGTTATCTATTTTATATATAGTAGTGTGTACATGTAGGTCCCAATATAATTGAACAGTATCATGTTTCTCCAAATTTTTCTAAGGACGATCATTCCCTTCAGTCAGTTCAGTCACTCAGTCATGTCCAACTCTTTGCAACCCCATGGACTGCAGCATGCCAGGCTTCCCTATCCATCACCAACTCCTGGAGCTTACTCAAACTCATGTCCATCAAGTCAGTGATGCCATCCAACCATCTCATCCTTTGTCATCCCCTTCTCCTCCCACCTTCAATCTTTCCCAGCATCAGGGTCTTTTCTAATGAGTCAGTTCTTCGTATCAGGTGGCCAAAGTATTGGAGCTTCAGCATCAGTCCTTCCAATGAATATTCAGGACTGATTTCCTTTAGGATGGACTGGTTTGATCTCCTTGCAGTCCAAGGGACTCTCAAGAGTTTTCTCCAGCACCACAGTTCAAAAGCATCAATTCTTCAGTGCTCAGCTTTCTTTATGGTCCAACTCTAGCACATCCATACATGACTACTGGAAAAACAATAGCTTTGACTAGATGGACCTTTGTTGGCAAAGTAATGTCTCTGCTTTTTAATATGCTGTCTAGGTTTGTCATAGCTTTTCTTGCAAGGAGCAAGTGTCCTGTAATTTCATGGCTGCAGCCACCATCTACAGTAATTGTGTTGCCCAAGAAAATATAAGTCTGTCACTGTTTCCACTGTTTTCCCATCTATTTGCCATGAAGTGATGGGACCGGGTGCCATGATCTTAGTTTTTTGAATGTTGAGTTTTAAGTCAGCCTTTTCAGTCTCCTCTTTCACTTTCATCAGGAAATTCTTTAGTTCTTCTTTGCTTTTTTCCATAAGGGTGATGTTATCTGCATATTTGGGTTATTGGTAATTCTCCCAGCAATCTTGATTCCAGTGTGTACTTCTTCCAGTCTGGCACTTCACATGATGTACACCGCATATAAGTTAAATAAACAAGGTGACAATATACAGCCTTGTCATACTCCTTTCCCAATTTGGAACCAGTCCATTGTTCCATGTTCAGTTCTACCTGTTGCTTCTTGATCTATACGGATTTCTCAGGAGGCTGGCCAGTGGTCTGGTATTCCCATTTCTTGTAGAATTTTCCACAGTTTGTTGTGATCTGCAGAGTCAATGGCTTTGGCATAGTCACTGAAGAGAAGTAGATGTTTTTCTGGAATTCCCTTGCTTTTTCTATGATCCAGCAGATGTTGGCAATTTGATCTCTGGTTCCTCTGCCTTTTCTAAATCCAGCTTGAACATCTGGAAGTTCACGGTTCACGTACTGTTGAAGCCTGGCTTGGAGAATTTTGAGCATTACTTTGCTAGCATGTGAGATGAGTGCAATTGTGCAGTAGTTTGAACATTCTTTGGCATTGCCTTTCTTTGGGATTGGAATGAAAACTGACCTTTTCCCTTCCTGTGGCCCCTGATGAGTTTCTGCAGCACTTACAGCGTCATCTTTTAGGATTTGAAATAGCTTAGCTGGAATTCCATTCTTTCCACTAGCTTTGTTTGTAGTGATGCTTCCTAAGGCCCCCTTGACTTCACATTCCAGGATGTCTGGCTCTAGGTGCGTGATCACACACTGTGATTATCTGGGTCATGAAGATCTTTTTTGTACAGTTTTTCTGTGTATTCTTGCCACCTCTTCTTAATATCTTCTGCTTCTGTCAGTTCCATACCATTTCTGTCCTTTATTGTACCCATTTTACATGAAATGTTCCCTTGATATCTCTAATTTTCTTGGAGAGATCTCTAGTCTTTCCCATTCTGTTGTTTCCTCTATTTCTTGGCATTGTTCACATAAGAAGGCTTTCTTATCTCTCCCTGATATTCTTTGGAACTCTGCATTCATATTGGTATATCTTTCCTTTTCTCCTTTGCCTTTTGCTTCTGTTCTTTTTTCAGCTATTTGTAAGTCCTCCTCAAGCAACCATTTTGCCTTTTTGCATTTCTTGTAATACTTACAATAGGGAAAAAAAACTTCAGCATGAACTGAATTCAATTTGTGCAAAAGCAACTGGGCATTTTAAATGGATAATGAGGGAATGGAGAAGAAGTATAGTGGAGGCTTGAGTAGTGTTAAAGTAGTGGAAATTTACAAAAAGTGGAAAAGTGTGTTGGTTAATGTAATTCTCATCTTTTTCTGTTACCTGGCACTTATCATCTCACTGAGATTCAGAGATAGGAGTCCTATCTTCAGGCGTTGGCTGCAACAAAGAGTAAATTCTTCTGGCAGACTTGAGCTTTCCCAGGCAGGAAATTAAGGGGGATGGAGTCATCATCCTAGAGATGCAGCTTTGATCTGGTAGCAGCTATGCTAGTGTATTTCCAACTCTTTTAATGGGTAGAAGGTGTGGATAGACATCACTTATGCAGTTTTCATATGCTAAGGTTGAGGCCAAATTAATAAGAAGGCTCAGAGAAGCCTGACTAGAGTTTGGCCATGGCAAGGTTTTTTCTCACTACCAATTATAATTCCAATCACAATTTCATGCTTACAATCTTGGTTTGGATAAAGACTGACATTTTACACTGTGGTAAACCATATACCCCAGGTAGTGCTGGTGTAGAGGATCCGCCTGCCAATATAGGAGACACAAGAGACATAGGTTCCATCCCTGGGTTGGGAAGATCCCCTAGAGTAGGAAATGGCAACCCACTCCAGTATTCTTGCCTGGAAAATTCCATGGACAGAGGAGCCTGGAAGAGCAGAAGAGCCTGGTGGGCTACAGTTCATGGGGCCACAAAGGCTTAGATGCGACTGAGCACACAAACCATATGTAACTAAGTTTAAGCATAGTTCAGTGCAGTAGGTACATTCACATTGTTGTGCAACCCTCACCACTACCCATATCTAGAACATTTTTACTGTCCGAAACTGAAACTTTGTACCTAATAAGCAATAACTCATCATTTTTTCCTCCTCTCAGTACCTGATATCCTCTGTTCTTATTTTATTTCTCTATAAATTAGACTGGCTCAGCTGGTAAAGAATCTGCTTGAAATGTCAGACACCTGGGTTTGATCCCTGGATTAGGAAGATCCCCTGAAGAAGGGAATAGCTACCCACTCCAGTATTCTGGCTTGGAGAATTTCATGGACTATATAGTCCATGGGGTTGCAAAGAGTTGGACATGACTGACTTTCACTTTTCATAATTTAGACTATTCTAGGTATGTCTATTACTAGAATCATGTATTTGTCCTATTGTGTCTGGCTATATTTAGCATGTCTTCATTCATATTGTAGCATGTGTCAGAATTTTGGTCCTTTTAAAAGCTAAATAATATTCCATTTTATGTATATACCACCTTGATTTGTCCATTCATTCATGGATGGACACTTGGGTGGTTTTCACCTTTTGACTGTTGCAAATATTGCTTCTGTGAACACGGGTGTACCATATGTTTGAGTGTCTGTTTTCATTTCTGGGGGTATATACCCAGAAGTGGAAATACTGGATCATATAGCTTTTCTTTTTTTAATTGAAGTAGTTATATATAGTATGTGTATATATGTATATGTCTGTGTATATATGTATATTTCTTTTTAAGATTATTTTCCCTTATAGGTTATTGTAAAATTTGGGGCATAGTTCCCTGTACTATACCGTAGATCTTTCTTGGTAATCTGTTATATATATATAGTAGTGTTTATATGCTGATTCCAAACTCCTAATTTATCCTTCCTTTTCTTCTTTGGTGTCAAAAAGTTTGTCTTCTATGTTCGTAGGTATAGTTCTGTTTTGTAAATAAGCTCATTTTGTATCTTTCTTTTAGATTCCACATATAAATGATAGCATGTGATACTTGTCTTTATCTGGCTTCATTTAGTATGATAATCTCTAGGTCCACCCACGTTGCTACAAATGGCATTATTTCATTCTTTTTTATGGATGAGTAATAGTCTGTTGAGTGGGTGTGTCCTTTATCCATTCATTAGCTGATGGACATTTTAGGTTGCTTCCATGTCTTGGCTACTGTAAATAGTGCTGCAGATAACATTGGGGTGCATATATCACTTTGAATGATAGTTTTCTTTGGGTGTATGTCTAGGAGTGAAATAGTTTGATCATACAGTAGCTCTAATTGTACTTTTTTAAGGAACCTCCATACTGTTCTCCATAGTGGCTGTGCCCATTTACATTCCCACCAACAATATAGGAGGGTTGCTTTTTATCGACATCATATCCAACATTTATTATTTTAAGACATTTTTACACTGCTGATGATGGCTATTATGACTGGAATGAGGTAATAACTCATTGTAGTTTTTTATTTGTATTTGTCTAATACTTAGTGATGTTCAGAATTTTTTCATATGCCTGCCAGCAATCTGTAGCTTTGCATTTCATGCAAATATGGGCACAATAAAGGACAGAAATGGTATGGACCTGACAGAAGCAGAAGATATTAAGAAGACATGGAAAGAATATCCAGAAGAACTGTACAAAAAAATCTTAATGACCCAGATAAACACAATGGTGTGATCACTCACCTAGAGCCAGACACCCTGGAATGCAAAGTCAAGTGGGCCTTAGGAAGCATCACTATGAACAAAGCTAGTGGAAGTGATGGAATTCCAGTTGAGCTATTTCAAATCCTAAAAGATGATGCTGTGAGTGCTGCACAAACTCATCAGTGGCCACAGGAAGGGAAACGGTCTGTTACAATCCCATGTCATTCCAAATCCAAAAGGAAAATGTCATTCCAATCTCAAAGAATGGCAGTGCCAAAGAATGCTCAAACTACTGCACCATTGCACTCATCCCACAGGCTAGCAAAGTAATGCTCAAAATTCTCCAGGCCAGGCTTCAACAGTATGTGAACCGGGAACATCCAGATGTTCAAGCTAGATTTTAAAAGGCAGAGGACTCAGAGATTAAATTGCCAACATCCACTGGATCATAAAAAAGGCAAGAGAATTCCAGAAAAATACCTACTCCTGCTTCATTGATTACACTAAAGCCTTAGAGTGTGTGTATCACAAGAAACTATGGAAAATTCTTCAAGAGTTGGGAATATGAGACCACCTGACCTGCCTCTTGACAAATCTGTATGAAGGTCAAGAAGGGACAGTTAGAACCAGACATGGAACAACAGATTGTTTCCAAATCGGGAAAAGAGTATATCAGGGCTGTATATTCTCACCCTGCTAATGTAACTTATGCAGAGTACATCATGCGCAATGTGGGACTGGATGAAGCACAAGCTGGAATCAAGACTGCCAGGGAAATATCAATAACCTCAGATACACAGGTACCACAATCCTTATGGCAGAAAGCAAAGAGGAACTAAAGAGCCTCTTGATGAAAGTGAAAGAAAAGAGTGAAAAAGCTGGCTTAAAACTCAACATTCAAAAAACTAAGATCATGGTATCTGGTCCCATCACTTCATGGCAAATAGATGGGGAAACAGTGGAAACAGTGACAGACTTCATTTTCTTGAGCTCCAAAATCACTGCAGATGGGCACTGCAGCCATGAATTTTTTTTAATTTAATTTAATTTTTCCATTTATTTTAATTAGTTGGAGGCTAATTACTTTACAATATTGTAGTGGTTTTTGCCATACATTGACATGAATCAGCCATGGATTTACACGTGTTCCCCATCCCGACCCCCCTCCCACCTCCCACCCAATCTTATCATTCTGGGTCGTCCCAGTGCACCAGCCTCGAGCACTTGTCTCATGCATCCAACCTGGACTGGTGATCTGTTTCACACTTGATAATATACATGTTTCGATGCTGTTCTCTCAGATCATCCCACCCTTGCCTTCTCCCATAGAGTCCAAAAGTCTGTTCTGTACATCTGTGTCTCTTTTTCTGTCTTGCATATAGGGTTATCATTACCATCTTTCTAAATTCCATATATATGTGTTAGTATACTGTATTGGTGTTTATCTTTCTGGCTTATTCACTCTGTATAATGGGCTCCAGTTTTACCCATCTCATTAGAACAGATTCAAATGTATTCTTTTTAATGGCTGAGTAATATCCCATTGTGTATATGTACCACAGCTTTCTTATCCATTCGTCTGCTGATGGGCATCTAGGTTGCTTCCATGTCCTGGCTATTATAAACAGTTGCAGCCATGAAATTAAAAGATGCTTGCTCCTTGGAAGAAAAGCTATGATAAACCTAGACAGCATATTAAAAAGCAGAGACATTACTTTGCCAACAAAGGTCTGTCTAGTCAAAGCTATGGTTTTTCCAGTAGTCATGTATGGATGTGAGAGTTGGACTATAAAGAAAGTTGAGTGCCAAAGAAATTATGCTTTCGAACTGTTGGAGAAGACTCTTGAGAGTCCCTTGGGCAGTAAGGAGATCCAACCAGTCCATCCTAAAGGAAATCAGTCCTGAATATTCATTGGAAGGACTGATGCCAAAGCTGAAACTCCAATACTCTGGCCACCTGATGCAAAGAACCAACTCATTGGAAAAGACCCTGATGCTGGGAAAGATTGAAGGCAGGAGGAGGAAGGGGACAACAGAGGATGAGATGGTTGGATGGCATCACTGACTCGATGGACATGAGTTTGAGCAAGCTCCAGAAGTTGGTGATGGACAGGGAGGCCTGGTGTGCTGCAGTCCATAGGGTCCCAAAGAATCAGACACAACTGAACAACTGAACTGACTGTTGGCAATCTGTATGTATTCTTTAGAGGAATATCTCTTTAACTCTTCTGCACATCTTTTGGTGGGATTATTTGGTTTTGTGCTTCCCTGGTGTCTCAGATGGTAAAGAATCTGCCTGCAGTGGGGGAGACCCAGGTCTGATATCTGGTCAGGAAGATCCCCTGGAGAATGGGATGGCTAGATATTCCAGTATTCTTGCCTGGAGAATTCCATGGACAGAGGAGCCTGGCAAGCTACAGTCCATGGGATTGCAAAGAGTTGGACACAACTGAGTAACTAACATTTGTTTGTTTTTGTGATATTGAGCTGTGTGAGTTTCCTGTATATTGTGGATATAATCTCTTGTTAGATGCATCATTTGCAAATACATTCTCCCATTCTCTAGGTTGTATTCTCATTTTGCTTATGGTTCCCTTTGCTGTGCAAAAGCATTTAAATTTAATTAGGTCCCATTTATTATTTATTTTATTTTTTTCATTCATTTTTATTGGTTGGAGACTAATTATTTTACAATATTGTAGTGGTTTTTGCCATACATTGACATGAATCAGTCATGGATTTACATGTATTCCCCATCCCGATCCCCCCTCCCGCCTCCCTCCCCATTCCATCCCTCTGGGTCTTCCCAGTGTACTCAGACCTGAGAACTTGTCTCATGCATTCAACCTGGGCTGGCGATCTGTTTCACCCTTGATAGTATACGTGTTTCATTGCTATTCTCTCAGAACATCCCACCCTCGCCTTCTCCCGCAGAGTCCAAAAGTCTGTTCTGTACATCTGCATCATTTTTCTGTTTTGCATATAAGGTTATCGTTACCATCTTTTTAAATTCCATATATATGCATTAGTATACTCTATTGGTGTTTATCTTTCTGACTTACTTCACTCTGTATAATGGTCTCCAGTTTCATCCATCTCATTAGAACTGATTCAAATGAATTCTTTTTAATGGCTGAGTAACATTCCATTGTGTATATGTACCACAGCTTCCTTATCCATTCAACTGCTGATGGGCATCTAGGTTGCTTCCATGTCCTGGCTATTATAAACAGTGCTGCGATGAACATTGGGGTGCACGTGTCTCTTTCAGTTCTGGTTTCTTCAGTGTGTATGCCCAGCAGTGGGATTGCTGGGTCATATGGCAGTTCTATTTCCAGTGTTTTAAGGAATCTCCACAGTGTTCTCCATAGTGGCTCTACTAGTTTGTTTTTCCACCAATGGTGTAAGAGTGTTCCCTTTTCTCAACACCCTCTCCAGCATTTATTGCTTGTAGACTTTTGGATAGCAGCCATCCTGACTGGCATGTAATGGTACCTCATTGTGGTTTTGATTTGCATTTTTCTGATAATGAGTGATGTTGAGCATCTTCTCATGTTGAGCCATCTGTATGTCTTCTTTGGATAAATGTCTGTTTAGTTCTTTGGCCCATTTATTTTTCCATTTATTTTTATTAGTTGGAGGCTAATTACTTTACAGTATTATAGTGGTTTTTGCAATATATTGACATTTGGCCCATTTTTTGATTGGGTCATTTATTTTTCTGGAATTGAGCTGCAGGAGTTGTTTGTATATTTTTGAGATTAATTCTTGGTTTGTTGCTTCATTTGCTATTATTTTCTCCCATTCTGAAGGCTGTCTTCTCACCTTGATTATAGTTTCCTTTGTTGTGAAGAAGCTTTTAAGTTTCATTAGGTCCCATTTGTTTATTTTTGCTTTCATTTCCAATACTCTGGGAGGTGGGTCATAGAGGATCTTGCTGATTTATGTCAGAGAGGGTTTTGCCTATGTTCTCCTCTAGGAGTTTTATAGTTTCTGGTCTTACATTTAGATCTTTAATCCATTTTGAGTTTATTTTTGTGGATGGTGTTAGAAAGTGTTCTAGTTTCATTCTTTTACAAGTGGTTGACCAGTTTTCCCAGCACCACTTGTTAAAGAGGTTGTCTTTTTTCCATTGTATATCCTTGCCTCCTTTGTCAAAGATAAGGTGTCCATAGGTATGTGGATTTATCTCTGGGCTTTCTATTCTGTTCCATTGATCTATATTTCTGTCTTTGTGCCAGTACCGTACTGTCTTGATGACTGTGGCTTTGTAGTAGAGTCTGAAGTCAGGCAGGTTGATTCCTCTACTTCCATTCTTCTTTCTCAAGATTGCTTTGGCTATTTGAGGTTTTTTGTATTTCCATACAAATTGTGAAATTATTTGTTCTAGTTCTGTGAAGAATACCGTTGGTAGCTTGATAGGGATTGCATTGAATCTATAGATTGCTTTGGGTAGTATAGTCATTTTCACAATATTGATTCTTCCAATATGAACATGGTATATGTCTCCATCTATTAGAGTCCTCCTTGATTTCTTTCATTGGTGTTTTATAGTTTTCTATATATAGGTCTTTTGTTTCTTTAGGTAGATATACTCCTAAGTATTTTACTCTTTTTGTTGCAATGGTGAATGGTATTGTTTCCTTAATTTCTCTTTCTGTTTTCTCATTGTTAGTGTATAGGAATGCAAGGGATTTCTGTGTGTTAATTTTATATCCTGCAACTTTACTATATTCACTGATTAGCTCTAGTAATTTTCTGGTAGAGTCTTTAGGGTTTTCTATGTAGAGGATCATGTCGTCTGCAAACAGTGAGAGTTTTACTTCTTCTTTTCCTATCTGGATTTCTTTTCTTTCTTTTTCTGCTCTGACTGCTGTGGCCAACACTTCCAAAACTATGTTGAATAGTAGTGGTGAGAGTGGGCACCCTTGTCTTGTTCCTGACTTTAAGGGAAATGCTTTCCGTTTTTCACCATTGAGGGTAATGTTTGCTGTGGGCTTGTCATATATAGCTTTTATTATGTTGTGGTATGTTCCTTCTATTCCTGCTTTCTGGAGAGTTTTTATCATAAATGGATGTTGAATTTTATCAAAGCCTTTTCTGCATCTATTGAGATAATCATATGGTTTTTATTTTCAATTTGTTAATATGGTATATTACATTGATTGATTTGCAGATATTAAAGAATCCTTGCATCCCTGGGATAAAGCCCACTTGGTCATGATGTATGATCTTTTTAATATGCTGTTGGATTCTGTTTGCTAGAATTTTGTTAAGGATTTTTGCATCTATGTTCATCAGTGATATTGGCCTGTAGTTTTCTTTTTTTGTGACATCTTTGTCTGATTTTGGTATTAGGGTGATGGTGGCCTCATAGAATGAGTTTGGAAGTTTACCTTCTTCTGCAATTTTTTGGAAGAGTTTGAGTAAGATAGGTGTTTGCTCTTCTCTAAATTTTTGGTAGAATTCAGCTGTGAAACCATCTCGTCCTGGGCTTTTGTTTCCTGGAAGATTTCTGATTACAGTTTCGATTTCCTTGCTTGTGATGGGTCTGTTAAGATCTTCTATTTCTTTGTGGCTCAGTTTTGGAAAGTTATACTTTTCTAAGAATTTGTCCATTTCTTCCAAGTTGTCCATTTTATTGGCATAGAGCTGCTGGTAGTAGTCTCTTATGATCCTTTGTATTTCAGTGTTGTCTGTCGTGATCTCTCCATTTTCATTTCTAATTTTGTTAATTTGGTTCTTCTCCCTTTGTTTCTTAATGAGTCTTGCTAACAGTTTGTCAATTTTGTTTATTTTTTTTTTAAACTAGCTTTTAGCTTTGTTGATTTTTGCTATGGTCTCTTTAGTATCTTTTGCATTTATTTCTGCCCTAATTTTTAAGATTTCTTTCCTTCTACTAACCCTGGGGTTCTTCATTTCTTCCTTCTCTAGTTGCTTTAGGTGTAGAGCTAGGTTATTTATTTGACTTTTTTCTTGTTTCTTGAGGTAAGCCTGTAATGCTATGAACCTTCCCCTTAGCACTGCTTTTACAGTGTCCCATAGGTTTTGGGTTGTTGTGTTTTCATTTTCATTCATTTCTATGCATATTTTGATTTCTTTTTTGATTTCTTCTATGATTTGTTGGTTATTCAGAAGTGTGTTATTTAGCCTCCATATGTTGGAATTTTTAATAGTTTTTTTTTCCCTGTAATTGAGATCTAATCTTACTGCATTGTGGTCAGAAAAGATGACTGGAATGATTTCATTTTTTTTTTTTTTTAATTTACCAAGGCTAGATTTATGGCCCAGGATGTGATCTATTCTGGAGAAGGTTCCGTGTGCACTTGAGAAAAAGGTGAAATTGATTGTTTTGGGGTGAAATATCCTAAAGATATCAATTAGGTCTCGCTGGACCATTGTGTCACTTAAAGTTGTGTTTCCTTGTTAATTTTCTGTTTAGTTGATCTATCCATAGGTGTGAGTGGGGTATTAAAGTCTCCCACTATTATTGTGTTACTGTTAATTTCCCCTTTCATTCTTGTTAGCATTTGCCTTATATATTGTGGTGCTCCTATGTTGGGTGCATATATGTTTCTAATTGTTATATCTTATTCTTGGATTGATCCTTTGATCATTATGTAGGGTCCTTCTTTGTCTCTTTTCACAGCCTTTATTTTAAAGTCTATTTGATCTGATATGAGTATTGTGATGCCTGCTTTCTTTTGGTCCACATTTATGTGAAATAATTTTTTCTAGCCCTTCACTTTCAGTCTGTATGTGTCCCTTGTTTTGAGGTGGTTCTCTTGTAGACAGCATATATAAGGGTCTTGCTTTTGTATCCATTCAGCCAGTCTTTGTCTTTTGGTTGGGGCATTCAACCCATTTGCATTTAAGGTGATTATTGATAAGAATGTTCCTGTTGCCACTAGCTTTGATATTTTTGGTTTTTGTTCATACAACCTTCCTGTGTTTCCTGTCTAGAGAAGATCCTTTAGCATTTGTTGAAGAGCTGGTTTGGTGGTGCTGAATTCTCTCACCTTTTGCTTGTCTGTAAAGCTTTTGAATTCTCCTTCATATCTAAATGAGATCCTTGCTGGGTACAGTAATCTGGGTTGTAGGTTATTCTCTTTCATTACTTTAAGTATGTCCTGCCATTCCCTTCTGACCTGAAGAGTTTCTATTGAAAGATCAGCTGTTATCCTTATGGGAATCCCCTTGTGTGTTATATGTTGTTCCTCCCTTGCCACTTGTAATATTTGTTCCTTGTGTTTGATCTTTGTTAATTTGCTTAATATGTGTCTTGGGGTGTTTTGCCTTGGGTTTATCCTGTTTGGGACTCTCTGAGTTTCTTGGACTAGTGTATTTCCTTCCCCATTTTAGGGAAGTTTTCATCCATTATCTCCTCAGGTGCTTTCTCATGGCCTTTCTTTTTGTCTTCTTCTTCTGGGCCTCCTATGATTCGAATGTTGGGGCATTTCATGTTGTCCCAGAGGTCCCTGAAGTTGTCCTCATTTCTTTTGATTCTTTTTTCCTCTCTGTTTCATTTATTTGCACCGTTTTATCTTTTACTTCACTTATCCTATCTTCTGCCTCCATTATTCTACTGTTGGTTCTCTCTAGAGTGTTTTTTATCTCATTTATTGCATTATTCATTTTTAATTGACTCTTTTTTATTTCTTCTAGGTCCTTGTTAAACATTTCTTGCATCTTCTCAATCCTTGTTTCCAGGCTATGTATCTGTAACTGTATTTTGTTTTCAAGATTTTGGATCATTTTTATTATCATTATTCTAAATTCTTTTCCAGGTAGATTCCCTATCTCCTCCTCTTTTGTTTGGCTTGGTGGGCATTTTTCATGTTCCTTTGCCTGCTGGGTATTTCTCTGCCTTTTCATCTTATTTAGATTGCTGTGTTTGGGATGGCCTTTCTGTATTCTGGTAGTCTGTGGTTCTTTTTATTGTGGAGGTTTCTCCTACTGGGTGGGGTTGGACGATTGGCTTGTCAAGGTTTGCTGGTTAGGGAAGCTTGCATCAGTGTTCTGGTGGGTGGAGCTGGATTTCTTCTCTCTGGAGTGCAATGGAGTGTCCAGTAGTGAGTTTTGAGATGGGTCTATGTGTTTGGTGTGACTTTGGGCAGCCTGCTTATTGATGCTTAGGGCTATGTTTTCCTGCGTTGCTGGAGATTTTACGTGGTATGTCTTGGTCTGGAACTTATTGGCTCTTGGGTGGTGGTTGGCTTCAGTGTAGGTATGGAGGCTTTTGGATGATCTCTTATTAATTAATGTTCCCTGTAGTCAGGAGTTCTCTGGTGTTCTCAGGTTTTGGGCTTAAACCTCTTGCCTCTGGATTTCAGTCTTATTCTTCCAGTAGCCTCAAGACTTCTCCATCCATACAGCACTGATAATAAAGCTTCTAGGTTAATGGTGAAAGGATTCTCCACAGTGAGGGACACCCAGAGAGGTTCACAGAGTTACATGAAGAAGAGGAGAGGGAGGAAGGAGATAGAGGTGAGCAGGAGGAGAAAAAGGGGGATTCAAGAGAAGAGAGATAGATCTAGGCAGTACTCTGTTCCCTAAATGTCCTCCGCAGCCCAGAACACCCACAGAGATTCACAGAATTGGATTGAGAAGAGAAGGGGGAGGGAGGAAATAGAGGTGATCTGGGGGAGAAAAAGGAGAGTCAAAAGGGGGAGAGAGTAATCAAACCAGTAATCACACTCCTGAGTAAAAATGGGTACTGAAGATTGGATTCTTAAATGTCCAAAATTGATATCAAATACTGAAAAACAAAGATTAAAAATCTAGAGTAGAGGTTAGACTCTTAAAAATACAATATTAAAAAAAATTAAGAAATATATATGAAATTTGCTTTAAAAATAGGGTCCTTTTTTTTTGGCCAGGTTATATTGGGTTATAAAAATAAAAATTGAGGAGTAATAGGGGACTAAAAAAAAAAGAAAGAGAAACAATTTTTTTTAATTAAAAAATGATAATAGTAAAAATATATCTAGGAATTTCTCTGGAGCTGTTGCAGGCAGTGTGGGTTCAGTTCAGTTTCAGATAGCTCCTTTTCCAGCTTACACTTCTCAATATCTATAGGCCCCTTCCAGTGTAGTCGGTGTTAACTACAGGGATTTTAATCTGTTGCACCTGTCACTTCTAAAGCGGTTCCCTTTGTTTATTTGGCTTCTGTTTGCAGGTCTCTTCAGTGTCTAATTTCCGCCCTGACACAAGTGGGCGGAGGTGGTCTCTTGTTTAGGTTTGCTTGTTCAGTCGTGCTGTGGGGAGGGAGGGGCACTGCAGACAAATATCACTGGCCTGTGTGGGGAGCACTCGCAGTGTTCCGGCCACACTGGGTTTGCCCCCACTCACGGTGTGTGTGCTTTCCCCGTCTATACTGTTCAGGCTCCAGGTTTTTCTGCAGGGAGTGGGCCCTGAGTCGTGTGCTCTTCTCAGGCCCAAGCCGCTCAGGTTCAGGTTTTCTGGTACTCCACAAAGGCCCAGACTCGGTTGGACCTGCATTTTGTGCCTTCCCTGTCTGAGCAGCTCATGCAGCCAGGAGCTTGATGAGCACACTCTCCCTGTGTGCAGTGCGCCTTATCCCCTCCCCGGTCCCAGCTTGTTTCCGGGCGTGCCAGTCCAGTGCGCCTTGTGTCTCTTCTAGGGAGCTGATCTCTGGCTGTGACCCTCCTGGCGGATGTCAACCATCCGGAGTATCAGGGAGTCTTTGGTAAGAGACTGGAGGCCTGTTTGCAGTTTGGTAGGGGATGCCGTCTCTGGGGCCGAGTTTGCCCCTTTCCCCTCCCCCTGCCTCCTGCCTCTGGCGGGGGATGGGCCAGTCTGCAGCCGGCTAGCTCTTCTCTGGTATTCACTCAGTCCTTTGTTCTGGGAACGGGTGGGTAGTGCCTAAGTTTAGGGCTTTTCCCAGGTTAATTCTCTCTCTCTTGCTATTCCACAGTTTAAGTTGCTATCTCACGTTAGCTCCCTCAGATCGCCCTCAGGGCTTTTCGGCCCTGCACTTACCCTAAGCAATGCTGCCTGCTCCTCTCCGTTCAGCCCCCACTTGCTGGTGGCAGATGTGAGCGTCTGGGGTACTTTTCTGCTGGGAGTTGCTTTTAGGCATGTAATCTGTGGGTTTTATTTATTTTTCCTCCCAGTTAGGTTGCCCTCTGAGATTTGAAAACCTCCCCCAGACCCCCCCCCCCCCCCCCACCCCGGTGAGAGGATTTCCTGGTATTTGGAAACTTCCTCTATTAAGACTCCCTTCCCAGGACGGATCTCTGTCCCTAACTCTATTGTCTCTCTTTTTATCTTTTATATTTTGTCCTACCTCCTTTTGAAGACAATGGGCTGCTTTTCTGGGTGCCTGATGTCCTCTGCTAGCGATCAGAAGTTGTTTTGTGGAGTTTGCTCAGCGTTCAAATGATCTTTTGATGAATTTGTAGGGGAGAAAGTGGTCTCCCCATCCTATTCCTCCACCATCTTAGCTCCTTCTACTTATTTATTTTAATTTATTTTATTGAAATATAGTTGATTTACAATGTTAATTTCTACTGTATAGCAAAGAGATTTTATATATATATTATTTTTCATATTTTTTTAATTATGGTTTATCCTAGTGTTTTTGTTGTTGCTGTTGTTATTTCCATCACTCTAAGAGATGGGTCCAAATAGACATTGCTGTGATTTATGTCAAAGAGTGTTCTGCTTATGTTGTCCTCTGGGATTTTTATAGTAGCTGGTCTTATTTTTAGGTCTTTAAGCCATTTTGAGTTTGTTTTTGTATATGGTGTTAGAAAATGTTCTAATTTCATTATTTTACAAGTGGCTGTTTTTTCCAGCTTCACTTGTTGAAGAGACTGCCTTTTCTCTGTTGTGTATTCTCTCCTCCTTCATTAATGGAATAACTGACCATAAATACATGGATTTATTTATGAGCTTTCTATCCTGTTGCACTGATCTATGTGTCTGTTTTTATGCCAGTACCATACTGTTTTGATTACTGTAGCTTTGTAGTATAGTCTGAAGTCAGGGAGCCTGATTCCTCCAGCTTTGTTTTTCTTTCTCAAGATTGCTTTGACCATTTGTGGTTCTTTGTGTTTCACTACAAAATAAATTTTTTTTTGGTCTTGTTTTGTAAAAAATGCATTGGTAATTGATAGGGATTGCATTGAATCTTCAGATTGCCTCAAGTTATATAGTATTTTTAAAAAATATTGAAAAAGAAGTAAAATTGTCACTGTTTGAAAAGGAAATTATACTGTATAGAAGTCTGTTGCTTTTCTATACACTAATTATGAAATATAAGAAAGAGAAATTAAGGAACAATATAATTTACTATCATGTCGAAAAGGATAAAATACCTAGGAATAAACCTACCTAAGGGAGCAAAAGACTTGTACTCCAGAAACTATAAGATACTGGCAGAAGAAATTGAAGGAGATACAAACAGATAGAAAGATATACTGTGTTCTTGGGTTGGAAGAATAAATAGTGATCAGATAGTATTTTTAGCAGACACATATAGAATATATCTAACATTGGTGTGTCCAAGGTTTTCTATGATAGAATGAAAGGGGACTACCACAGGTATTTGGCTGAATTTGCCACAGGAAGAAAGCTTCAAAGAACAGCCTGGTAGCTTTAAAGCTGCTAATGATATTGAAATGACAGAATTTTTTACCAATGCATCCTGTTTACTTATGTCTTGTTATCAATTCTGGTGATGGGATTCCAGTTGAGCTATTTTAAATCCTAAAAGATGATGCTGTGAAAGTGCTGCACTCAATATGCAGCAAATTTGGAAAACTCAGCAGTGGCCACAGGACTGGAAAATGTTTTCTTTCCAATCCCAAAGAAAGGCAGTGCCAAAGAATGCTCAAACTACCACAAGGTTGAATTCATCTCTTGTGCTAGTAAAGTAAATCTCAAAATTCTCCAAGCCAGGCTTCAACAGTACATGAACCATGAACTTCCAGATGTTCAAGCTGGATTTAGAAAAGGCAGAGGAACTAGAGATCAAATTGCCAACATCTGTTGGATCATCCGAAAAAGCAAGAGAGTTCCAGAAAAACATCTATTTCTGCTTTAATGACTATGCCAAAGTCTTTGTGTGGAATACAACAAAATCTGAAAAGTTCTTAAAGAGATGGGAATACCAGACCATCTGACCTGCCTCTTGAGAAACCTGTATGCAGGTCAGGAAGCAACAGTTAGAACTGGACATGGAACAACAGACTGGTTCCAAATTGGGAAAGGAGTACGTCAAGGCTGTATATTGTCACCCTGCTTCTTTAACTTATATGCAGAGTACATCATTAGAAATGCTGGGCTGAATGAAGCACAAGCTGGAATCAAGATTGCCGGGAGAAATGTCAATAACCTCAGATATGCAGATGACACCACCTTTATAGCAGAAAGTGAAGAAGAACTAAAGAGCCTCTTGATGAAAGTGAAAGAGGGGAGTGAAAAAGTTGGGTTAAAACTCAATATTCAGAAAGCTAAAATCATAGCATTTGGTCCCATCACTTTATGGAAAATACATGTGGAAACAGTGGAAACAGTGACAGACTTTATTTTTGTGGGCTCCAAAATCACTGCAGATGGTGATTGCAGCCATGAAATTAAAAGATGCTTGCTCCTTGGAAGAAAAGTTATGACCAACCTAGACAGCATATTAAAAAGCAGAGACATTACTTTGCCAACAAAGATCTGTCTAATCAAAGCTATGGATTTTCCAGTAGTCATGTATGGATGTGAGAGTTGGACTTTAAAGAAAGCTGAGCACCAAAGAATTGATGCTTTTGAACTGTGGTGTTGGAAAAGACTCTTGAGAGACCCTTGGACAGCAAGGAGATCCAACCAGTCCATCCTAAAGGAAATCAGTCCTGAATCTTCTTTGGCAGGACTTATGCCAATGCTGAAACTCTAATACTTGACCACCTGGTGCAAAGAACAGACTCATTTGAAAAGACCCTGATGCTGGGAAAGATTGAAGGTGGGAGGAGAGAGGGACGACAGAGGATGAGATGGTTGGATGGCATCAGCGACTCAATGGACATGAGTTTGAGTAACCTCTGGGAGTTGGTGATGGACAGGGAGGCCTGGTATGCTGCAGTCCATAGGGTCACAAGGAGTTGGACACAACTTTGCAACTGAACTATGAAATTATTTTATTTTTATGTTTAAAAGGCTTCCCTGATAGCTCAGTTGATAAAGAATCTGCATGCAATGCAGGAGACCCTGGTTCAATTCCTGGGTCAGGAAGATCCCCTGGAGAAAGGATAGGCTACCCCACTCCAGTATTCTTGGGCTTCCCTTGTGGCTCAGCTGGTAAAGAATCTGCCTGCAATGTGAGAGACCTGGGTTTGATCCCTGGGTTGGGAAGATAAAATTTTATACAATTTTTACACTTATGTTCCATTTATAGTTATTATATTGGCTATATTCCCTGTGTTTTACAATACATCCTTGAGCCTATCTTACACATAAGAGTTTGTACCTCCCAGGCCCCCACCCCTATATTGTCCCTTCCCCAATTGGTAACTACTAGTTTGTTCTCCTTATCTATGAGTCCACTTCATTCTTTTCTACTATGAAATTCTTAATTCCCCTGGCTATGCCTGCAGGTTAGGAAAATCAACTCTTGATGGTACAATTGCAGAACTGAAAATGCTGAGTGATGAAAGATAAAGGGACTCCACACATCATGCATGTTATATGATAATCTGACACTACTGAATTCAGACATGCAGAGTGATGGTGAAGAGCTGAATAAAGTTTTGTAGGATGTGGGAGATGAAAATCAATGAGGCCTAAGAGCCAACAAGAAAAACTATCTATGGACACCCCATTCCTTCCCATCATATTGCCTAGGAAGTTACCGTCATTGAGAACCACCAATTCTGGCTTCTACATTTGGTTTCAGAATTTAGGTTCTGACCTTAAAAAAAAAAAAAAAAAAAAAACTGTTTTCAAATGTTCTTAAAGGCAAGAATGAATTTCTGTGGGCTTCTTTACTGATTCCAACTTTTAGGATCTTTAAAACATATGATTCAGTTCAGTTCAGTAGCTCAGTCATGTCCAACTTTGCCACCCTGTGGTCTGTAGCACACCAGGCCTCCCTGTCTATCACCACTCCCAGGAGTTTACTCAAACTCATGTCCATTGAGTTGGTGATGCCATCCAACCATCTCATTCTCTGTCATCCCCTTTTCCTCCCACCTTCAATCTTTCCCAGCATCAGGGTCTTTTCAAATGAGTCAGTTCTTTGCATTAGGTGGCCAAAGTATTGGAGTTTCAGCTTCAGCATCAGTCCTTCCAAAGAAGATTCAGGACTGATTTCCTTTAGGAGGGACTGGTTGGATCTCCTTGTAGTCCAAGGGGCTCTCAGGGGTGTTCTTCAACACCACAGTTCAAAAGGATCAATTCTTCAGCACTCAGCTTTCTTTATAGTCCAACTCTCACATCCATACATGACTACTGGAAAAACCATAACTTTGACTAGATGGACCTTTGTGGGCAAAGTAATGTCTCTGCTTTTTAATAAGCTGTCTAGGTTGTCATAATTTTTCTTCCAAGGAGCAAGCATCTTTTAATTTGACATAGGATTACATAGAGACTTTTTAAGCATTACTGTATGATCTGCCAGTTGTGACAAGATTGCCATTAGAAACGGAAATTACATCCAAAAGCGATTAGACTTCTAGGTGATACAGATATCTACGAGTTCAATCACACTATTGGAGCATAAGTGGTATCATTTTTCCTTTTTTTAATTGTTTAAATTGGATTTTATACCGATGTTTAAAATTAATTGGGTGTTAGCTTGAGGTGGTTAAAGGTCCTTTGGGGAATTTGTTGTAATGATTTTACTAAAAAGTGCTTCAGACTCTGCTGAATTGTTGCTGAAAAGCATGATGCTGGTAGCTGTTCAATAATCTATGGCTGCTCTTTCTTGCCTTCTTTTACTCTCCCTCTGAAGCAAGTTAGCATTGAAGTTGTTATGGAAAAACCTGCATGCGTGTTAGATTCTTTGTTTCTTTGCCTTTTCTTTTCACGGAGGAAAGGAGTACCTCAACTATTCAAACCACTTATATAGTTCTTACTGAACCACAGTATGGACTTAATTTTAAACTTAAATGAAGCAAACTGTAAAGTGTCCCACATTATTGTACCTATATCATTTGTACTTCTAAAATAAAATATCTATAGTCAAATATATAAATAAGTAGGTAAGTAAGACAAATGAGGAGACAGTGTTTACCCTCTGTTCCTGCTTTTGGATGTGGTTATATGATGACATGATGTGGGATGATACGATAGCCAAGTGACCATGAGAGAAAAAAACTGAGGACAAAAGTCTTCCTTTTGAGTATGATCATATGAAAGGACACAAAAGACCCAGATCCTTGTGGATTTCACTGAACCACTGGGCCAACTATGGAGGAGCCTATTTCAAATTTCTTGTAATGTGAGGGAAAAAAAAAACACACACACACACACACAAACAAATGAAAAATCAACACCTATTGGTTGGATTGAAACACATTTTTAAACCATGTATTCTTTTACTTGTCACCAAAAATATCTTAATGCTTCAACAAGTAACCTTTTTCTTATGTCTGGGTCTATATAATATTCCTTCACCTCAAGTTATATAATAAGAAATATCTTTGTGTGTGTGTGCTTTATTATTATTATTATTTGCCATTATAATCTTTTCTTGTGACAGTGACTCCTTTTGCTTTGTAGACTCAGGACTTTTGTTATTTCTAGAAGATTTCCTTCCTCTATACTTGTGAATATTTTTGTTGTTGCTGTATCTGTTTTCTTTCATTTCATTAGGCGTATCAGTTATCTAGATTTTTGAATCCCCGTTTTATGAATATCTGTTTTTTTTCTTAATGAGTTTTCTTCTTTGTCCCTTGATACATTATTTGTTATGTACTTGTTCCTGTCTTCCATTCCAGTAGCTTAGTTTTTACCAATAAAAAAAAATAGGCAATTTTCTACTTTAATTGCATTTCAACATTACAATCATATTTTATCAATTTGTTTCCTAGCCATCATAATGCTCTCAGTTGTCCATTCAGTTTGAGAAATTGAGTTTTGTTCATATTTTCTTCTGCTTATATCCCAACGATTATACTGGCTTTTCTGTAGTTGATTCTTAATATATTCTTTTAATTTCATTTGGTTTTATATCTAGATGACACTCCTCAGAGTTGTGTTATATGATTGAGATATTGTCTTTTTTTCAAAGATACTTTAATCATTTTTTACCCATTTGAAGTCCCCTTTTGGGAAGGAGAGATCTGATGAACCTGAATTTATACCAGGTTTTTTGTTTTTTTTTTTCCCTCCTTGGCATGTAGCCTACTCTCTACTTTGGTTATTTTATGGTCATAATTAGCCTTTTGTCCACAAACAAAGTGAAGTTTTCTTGGCTACCACCTTAGAATCTTTGAATCTTACTTTTACATACCATCCTTACTTTAGCTTACACTAAATAGTTCTAAGAGGAAGAAAAACTAAAAGTGTAAAATATAATATTATTTAGTCTCAATATATTTTTCTTATGATACTTTCAAATTTTTACATGGCTTTGAAATTATTTTTACAGTTTCACATGAGAGTAGAAGCTGGTATTCTTGTCCATGGATACTTTCTCTGTCTTTGTTTACACCATTTAATGGTTTATGGGGTACTGTTTAGTAAACCAGTGTAATTGAAAATCACAACCAAAACAAATACGTTATTTGCTTCATATAGTCACCTTGTAAGATCATATACATTATTGACATTGCTGCAAATCTGGGTGGATTTTGGGAGCTGCTGTCAGAGTCAGTTGATGTATCATATAAGGAAATAACTTATTATCATATAATTACACTTCAGATCTTAAATAGTAATATGAAATCTGTTTTCTAAGCTCTTTTTCTAGACTTTCTTGAATTTAATTACAACTTTATGTTTTATGTTCCTACTTGTGCTAACATTTTCTCCTCTGCCATCTAGGTCAGTGTTTTTAAAATGAGCTCTTTAATCATAAGAACAAATAATGCCATGTACTACCCTATGGAAATAAATGTAAATCACAAATATAAATTTTTAATGTTAAAATTTTTTATTTGTGCATTAGTGATGTCTTACATAGAATAAGTATGTTCCTTGAACAGAGAGCAGTGTGCTTTTTAGTTCCAGCTGAAAAATACCAAAGAGAGTTTGCATCAAGGGAGATATTTTCACATTAATGTCATATAGTGTAGATTTTTATGTTCCATTTGAATTATACTTGGAGATCCAAGCCAACAAGCAAAAATACTAAGGTTTTCTCTGTGGTTACTCCAACTTTCCTTCATTCCTTCCTTTCTCCCTCCATTCCTCCCTTCCTCCCTCTCTCTTCTCAATCTCTCCCTCCCTCCTTCCCTATAAAGAGAAGAGAAATAATTCTCTCCCTCCCTCTCTTTCTTTCCTTCCTTGTCACTTCCTTTTATGATATCAGTATATTCATTGTAAATATTTCTTGAAAATAATCTGTGGTTATAAATCAATCTTCTGCTTAGAAAATGTGAAGAAAATAAAAATGATGTATACTTTTGGATTGTAAGAGCAATAGGGCATCATAGAAAATTGTGATTAAGAATAGAAAAGTGACTGTTAAGGTGAGTGCAATAACCCAGGTAGGCTCAATTTCAAAGCTAGCGGTGGAAGAGTAGGTAAACCAGTACTGGGGATGATTTGCTGACAAAACCAGAAGACTAATTCCTGAAAGGGACAATTATCAGTTTAATTAAAATATTCAATCAAATGTGGTTAAATTGTGCTTGAGCTTGACTGGCAGTGGAGTCCTAGAGAATCTGATCTGAGTGAAAGTCACAGAAAGTCTTCAGAAAGTGGTGATTGACAATTTAAGATTTATTGTAGCAAGATATGTCTGTAAGTGGTATATTCAATTTTGAGCAAAAACCTTGCAAATGCAGGACATATAGAGAAATGCAACTGGCAACATGTAGAGAGTATATTAAGGGATCAAGGCATCAAACATGCTTCAAAATCTAGTATTTAGAATACAAACAAGACTTCAGTTCCAATAAATAATCAGAAACCAAGACTTGGTTTGTTCAGTAGCACAAATTGGATACATATGGTTTAAAAAAGATGTTTAGGGATATTGGATATTCAACTTACAGTAGCAGGACTAATTCAAAATCTCATTCAGCGATAGACATGTCTCCTTATGTGTAGTTTGCCTTGGTCAGGGTTGACTCCTGATCCTGTAGTGTGAAGATATAAGTGCATACAAATGGGCAATGCTAAGAGAGGGCTATGAGATATGTGAGTTCCTGGGTTCTTAATCTCTCTGCTTTTTTACCCTATATACCTTAGAATTTCATCATAGTCATTAGTAGGTGGGTATTTACTTGATATACTAGCTTCACACAGAGCATTACATGATGAGTTTTAATTAAATTTTATATTCTGTGTAATACATCTTTACAAGGTTGGCTAGAGGCCAAATTGTAGAGGAAGCAAAGTTTTTATTGAGAGCTTTTTCATCCTGAGATGGCCTCCCTGTCTCTGGATGCTTGGGGATTCTCAAGGCAGATCACCACTTAGAAATGGAGGCAAATTGAATTTTTGAGTCAACTGCTTACTGAATTCCATTCTCAAAGTTTATCTCAAGCAAAACTGCGAAATATGTTAAGTTGGTCCTCTGTTCATTCCATCTCTTCATTCTGTCAATTGGTATTCACAAACAGACCCCCGCTGATCCTTCTCTCTTCCTCTACTTCCCTTACATTTTACTAGAGTAAGATATGACTTTAGAGCTCTCACTGTATTTTTTCATTCAATCGATTATCATCAATTTCTCCGGACACTTGCTTCCTGCATTATGACATCAAATTGACAAATAAATCCCTACAGTATGGTTGCTAATATATTTCTCCTCTAGTGTAAGGAAATAGCTAATCCAGTCAAAATACTCTTAAAAAGAAACTTCTGAGCTTTCAATAGCATAGCTTATAGGTGGCTACCCATCCTACATAATTGGTCCTTAGAGGGTACTAAAATAGAACTCAAAAATATCAAGAAAATGAATCAGCTAGTGTTTTGAATATAAATATAAAAAGTTAGAGATGGAAAATTAGTGAATAGTTTATTGCAGGTCTATAAATAATAGCATCAGCTTCTCAATTCAAGGAAAAAGAATTTTTTTTTCATTTTGGCATTTATGAAAAATGAATGACTTCTATACATGCTGATATATTTTTGTAGTCTACCTTCTGTCATCCACTGATGTCTAATTGGATTACTGTCAATAATGCTGTTACCATTGGCTCTTGTGTTATTATGCTCTCTTATTATTAATAAATCACCAACATCTGCTGGATCATCAAAAAAGCAAGAGAGTTCCAGAAAAACATCTATTTCTGCTTTACTGACTATGCCAAAGCCTTTGACTGTGTGGATCACAATAAACTGTGGAAAATTCTGAAAGAGATGGGAATACCAGACCACCTGACCTGCCTCTTCAGAAACTCTGTATGCAGGTCAGGAAGCAACAGTTAGAACTGGACATGGAACAACAGACTGGTTCCAAATAGGAAAAGGAGTACATCAAGGCTGTATAGTGTCACCCTGCTTATTTAACTTATATGCAGAGTACATCATGAGAAACACTGGACTGACTGGAAGAAACACAAGCGGGAATCAAGATTGCCAGGAGAAATATCAATAACCTCAGATATGAAGATGACATCACCCTTATGACAGAAAGTGAAGAGGAACTAAAAAGCCTCTTGATGAAAGTGAAAAAGAAGAGTGAAAAAGTTGGCTTAAAGCTCAACATTCAGAAAACTAAGATCATGGCATCTGGTCCCATCACTTCATGGAAAATAGATGGGGAAACAGTGGAAACAGTGTCAGACTTTATTTTTCGAGGGGGTTCCAAAATCACTGCAGATGGTGATTGCAGCCACGAAATTAAAAGACGTTTACTCCTTGGAAGGAAAGTTATGACCAACCTAGACAGCATATTAAAAAGCAGAGGCATTACTTTGCCAACAAAGTCCATCTAGTCAAGGCTATGGTTTTTCCTGTGGTCATGTATGGATGTGAGAGTTGGACTGTGAAGAAAGCTGAGCACCGAAAAATTGATACTTTTGAACTGTGGTGTTGGAGAAGACTCTTGAGAGTCTCTTGGACTGCAAAGAGATCCAACCAGTCCACCCTAAAGGAGACCAGTCCTGGTGTTGATTGGAAGGACTGATGCTGAAGCTGAAACTCCAGTACTTTGGAAACCTCATGCAAAGAGTTGACTCATTAGAAAAGACCCTGATGCTGGGAGGGATTGGGGGCAGGAGGGGAAGGGGACGACAGAGGATGAGATGGTTGTATGGCATCACGGACTCGATGGACAAGAGTAAATAGACTCCGGGAGTTGGTGATGGACAGGGAGGCCTGGCGTGCTGTGATTCATGGGGTCGCAAAAAGTCGGACACTACTGAGTGACTGAATTGAACTGATTACTAATAAAACCAAAATAAAAATTAGTATAGTGCTTTAAAATTTCTCAATAGCTGTCCTCATGTATAACTTCATTTTCCTTTTTCAAAACATCTCTGCCTGTTAGCGGGAGTGGGTATCTTCCTTATTTTATAGATTAGGACATTGAAGCACAGAAGCTCAGACTTGTGTCTAATCACACAGGTAACCAGTGGCAAAGCTGGACTGAGTGATTTTTATATTTCTTTTGTATACCTTGCTGTTTCTACTAGAAACAAGTAAAACTAGAAGGGAAATTGTGAAGTAGAACTATTAATTTTCACTTTTTTCCATTTAAAATACTAGCAGTCATAATAATATCAATTAAGTATTTTTGAACTGTTCTCATGTATGCAAAAGTAGGGATATATTAAACACCTACTTTTTATCCAACTTGGTCTGCAGGTTCATGAAGGCTAATGTTCTGGTTAACTGGTAACCAGAAAGAATTAATCAGTTCTTCCTTAATTTTCACAGTCATTAGGGATGTGACAATAGACAATTACCCAATAATAGGATAACTGTATTTTTCTTTATATTAGTTCTAATTATCAAAACAAAAGTTCTATCCTATATTCTTATTATACTTAAAATAACAGCTAATATTATTGAGCTGTTATATTATCGAGTATTTTACTTTTTTTTTTTTTACAGTTGCATATAATTTTTATTTTTTTTTATTTATTTTTTTTTCCATTTATTTTTATTAGTTGGAGGCTAATTACTTTACATCATTACAGTAGTTTTTGTCATACATTGAAATGAATTAGCCATGGATTTACATCGCAGCACTGTTTATAATAGCCAGGACATGGAAGCAACCCAGATGCCCATCAGCAGACGAATGGATGAGGAAGCTGTGGTACATATACACCATGGAATATTACTCAGCCATTAAAAAGAATTCATTTGAATCAGTTCTAATGAGATGGATGAAACTGGAGCCCATTATACAGAGTGAAGTAAGCCAGAAAGATAAAGACCATTGCAGTATACTAACACATATATATGGACTTTAGAAAGATGGTAATGATAACCCTATATGCAAAACAGAAAAAGAGACTCAGTTGTATAGAACAGACTTGTGGACTCTGGGAGAAGGCGAGGGTGGGATGTTTCAAGAGAACAGCATTGAAGCATGTATGTTATCTAGGGTGAAACAGATCACCAGCCCAGGTTGGGTGCATGAGACAAGTGCTCGGGCCTGGTGGAGTATTTTACTTTAAAAATACTTAAGCATATATAGTGTGTAAAAATTATGACTTCACTGTTGTTCACTTTTTTGAATCAGCATGAATTTTTATTGTTTGAAATGTTATTGCTTTTACTATTTCTTCACATTAAGCACACCTCCAAGTACTGCTAATTATTACTTTAAGAAAATGTCTCTGCATATCTTGCTTTTTCTTTTTTAAAAATTAATTAATTAATTAATTTTACTTTACAACATTGTATTGGTTTTGCCATACATTGACTTGAATCCGCCATGGGTGTACATGTGTTCCCCATCCTGAACCCCCCCCCCCACCTCCCTTTCGATATCATCCCTCTGGGTCATCCCAGTGCACCAGCCCCAAGCATCCTGTATCATGCATCAAACCTGGACTGGTGATTCGTTTCACATATGATAATTTACATGTTTCAATGCCATTCTCCCATATCATCCTGCCCTCGCCCTCTCCCACAGAGTCCAAAAGACTGTTCAATACATCTGTGTCTCTCTTGCTGTCTCGCATACAGGGTTATCATTACCATCTTTCTAAATTCCATATATATGTGTTAATATACTGTATTGGTGTTTTTCTTTCTGACTTACTTCACTCTGTATAATAGGCTCCAGTTTCATCCATCTCATTAGAACTGATTCAAATGTGTTATTTTTAATGACTGAGTAATATTCCATTGTGTATATGTACCACTGCTTTCTTATCCATTCATCTGCTGATGGACATCTAGGTTGTTTCCATGTCCTGGCTATTATAAACAGTGCTGCGATGAACATTTGGGTACACGTGTCTCTCAGTTCTGGTTTCCTCAGTGTGTATGCATAGCAGTGGGATTGCTGGGTCATATGGCAGTTCTATTTCCAGTTTTCTAAGGAATCTCCACACTGTTCTCCATAGTGGCTGTACTAGTTTACATTTCCACCAACAGTTTAAGAGGGTTCCCTTTTCTCCACACCCTCTCCCGCATTTATTGCTTGTAGACATTTGGATAGCAGCCATTCTGACTGGCATGTAATGGTACCACATTGTGGTTTTGATTTGCATTTCTCTGATAATGAGTGATGTTGAGCATCTTTTCATGTGTTTGTTAGCTATCTGTATGTCTTCTTTTGAGAAACATCTGTTTAGTTCTATGGCCCACTTTTTTATTTGATTGGGTGACTTAGAGTCGTGTCTGACTCTTTGCGACCCCATGAACTGCAGCACACCAGGCTTCTCTGTCCTTCACTATCTCCTGGAGTTTGCTCAAACTCATGTCCATTGAGTTGGCTGATGCTATCCAACCATCTCATTCTCTGTTGTCGTTTTCTCTTCTTTCCTTCGATTTTCCCCACAATCAGGGTCTTTTCCAATGAGTTGGCTCTTTGCATCAGGTGGCCAAAGTACTGGAGCTTCAGCTTCAGCATCAGTCCTTCCAGCAAATATTCAGGGTTGATTTCCTTTAGGATTGACATAAATAATTTATTTGAAGTCCCACAGATCAAAAAAATTTAATAAATTTCTCTAAAAGAGAAATTGAGTTATTCTGTGTGTGTTTTTGTGTATGTGTAGACCAAAGACGAAAGACAAAATTTATTTTCCTACCTTCATTCTCTCTCAGAATCTTAGTAAGAGCATGAAAGAACATGGGAAGCTCTTTCTTTGTTACTCAGTTGCTAAGTTGTGTCCAACTCTTTGCAGCCCCATGGACTGCAGCACACCAGGCTTCCCTGTTCTTCACTATCTCCCAGAGTTTGCTCAAATTCATGTTCATTGAGTCTGTGATGCCATCCAACCATCTCATTCTCTGTCACCCCCTTCTCCTTCCTGCCCTCAATCTTTCCCAGAATCAAGGTCTTTTTTGAGAGTCAGCTCTTCGCATCAGATGGCCAAAGTATTAGAGCTTCAGCATCAGCCCTTCCAATGAATATTCAGGGCTGTTTTCCTTTAGCATTGCCTGGTTTGATGTCCTTGATGTCCAAGGGCTTCTCGAGAGCCTTCTCTAGTATCACAAATCAAAATAATCAACCCATTGGCACCCAACCTTCTTTATGGTCCAACTCTCAAATCTGTACATGACTATACAGACCTTAGTATAAGTGATGTCTCTGCTTTTTAATATGCTGTCTAGGTTTGTCTTAACTTTCCTTCCAAGGAGCAATAATCTTTTAATTTCTTGGCTTTGATCTCCTTGATGTCCAAGGGCTCCTCAAGAGTCTTCTCTAGTATCACGATTCAAAAGCATCAATCCATTGGCACTCAACCTCCTTTATGGTCCAACTCTCAAATCCGTACATGACTATACAGATCTTAGTATAAGTGATGCCTCTGCTTTTTAATATGCTGTCTAGGTTTGTCATAACTTTTCTTTCAAGGAGCAAGCATCTTTTAATTTCTTGGGTGCAGTCACTGTTTGCAGTGATTTTGGAGCCCAAGAAAATAAAATCTGTCACTGTTTCCACTTTTCCCCCATCAATTTGCCATGAAGTGATGGGACCAGATGCCATGATCTTAGTTTTTTGAATGTTGAGTTTTAAGTCAGCTTTTTCACTCTCCTCTTTCACCCTCATCAAGAGGTTCTTTAGTTCCTCTTTACTTTCTGCCATTAGAATGGTATCATCTGCATATCTGAGGCTGTTGATATTTCTCCCAGCAATCTTGATTCCAGCTTGTGAGTCATCCAGCCTGGCATTTTGCATGATATACTCTGCATATAATTTAAATAAGCAGGGTGACAATATACAACCTTGAAGTACTCCTTTCCCAATTTTGAACATGTCTGCACAAACTATGACAAATTCATTGCACTGAATTATCACTTGAGGTAACTTAAGTTGTAATTAACAAAATAAAATGTTTAACATTTCTGATATTTTTATAAAATCTATACCATAGAGTCTGTATTTGGAATGAAATGTTAGAAGCATGTTTCATTAGTGGTGTTCAAGACAGAAGGCTGGTTAGAAAGATAACACAATCTCGTTCCCCTTATTAGAACCATGCATAAGAATCTGACAAGGCCAGCAACCAATAATACTCTGTACAGAACTCAATATCTAGAACCTCACTAATTTGGTATCCGTGTACTTCACAGAGGACTCTACCACATGATGAGACTACCACATTGGAGCTTCCTGCTGCAGGAATATCATAATATCTCTGTAGAGTAAATCTTTGCTGCAAAATGTCAGTCTGTGTGTCTCATTCAGTGAGAATTACCCTGAGCTATACACAATTATGAGGGTTTGGTGCTTATAGATATTTGTATACTTGAAGACCTGTTTTCCGTGAAACATATCACCTGGTAGTGAGGTTTTGCAGGAAGGAAATGTACAGCCTATGCCAATTTCTAACTACCAAAGGCTACTTTTATTTATCCAAAGGACCTGACAATTGTCAAGTGGTAAAATTGTCATAGGACTTTTGCAAAAGACTGGTTATGATGTACCAGGAATTCTGCAAAGCATATTCATTTATTTCTCTTTTTATTCTTTATAACAATCCTATGATTTTTATTTTGATTGTCCTCATTTATCTGATAAGAAATCTGAGGTATAGAGAGATAATTTGGCCAAGGCTTCACACCTGGTAAAGGGAAGAGCTGAGACTTTTATCCAGATCTATCTACTTCAAACCAGTCAATCCTAAAGGAAATCAGTCCTGAATATTCATTGGAAGGACATGCTGAAGCTGAAACTCCAATACTTTGGCCACCTGAAATGAAGAACTGACTCACTGGAAATTTTGATTGTCCTCATTTATCTGATAAGAAATCTGAGCTATAGAGAGATAATTTGGCCAAAGCTTCACACCTGGTAAAGGGAAGAGCTGAGACTTTTATCCAGATCTATCTACTTCAAACCAGTCAATCCTAAAGGAAATCAGTCCTGGGTGTTCCCTGGAAGGACTGATGTTGAAGCTGAAACTCCAATACTTTGGCCACCTGAAATGAAGAACTGACTCATTGGAAAAGACCCTGATGCTGGGAAAGATTGAAGGTGGGAAGAGAAAGGGATGACAGAGGATGAGATGGTTGGATGGCATCACCAACTCTATAGACATGAGTTTGAGCAAGCTCTGGGAGTTGGTGACGAACAGGGAAGCCTGGTGTGCTGCAGTCCATGTCCGCAAAGAGTCGGACATGACCAAGAGACTGAACTGAACTGATCTATTTCAAAATGTAAATATGGTCTGGTGTTTGCCAACGTGAAAAGCATGTGCCTTGGTGGTTTACATGGATTATTTCAGACCATACACAGTACTAAGTTTTACGAATATAAGTCAGTGGCTCCTAGAATAATGGAAATAAAAGAAAAAATAAGCAAATAGGACCTAATTAAACTTAAAAGCTTTTGCACAAAGAAGGAAACTATAAGCAAGGTGAAGACAGCCTTCAAAATGGGAGAAAATAATAGCAAACAAAAGCAACTGACAAAGAATTAATCTCAAAAATATACAAGCAGCTCATGCAGCTCAATACCAGAAAAATAAATGACCCAATCAAAAATGGGCCAAAGAACTAAACAGACATTTCTCCAAAGAAGACATACAGGTGGCTAACAAACACATGAAAAGATGCTCAACATCACTCATTATCAGAGAAATGTAAATCAAAACCACAGTGAGGTACCATCTCACGCCAGTCAGAATGGCTGCCATCCAAAAATCTACAAACAATAAATGCGGGAGAGGGTGTGGAGGAAAGGGAACACTCTTACACTGTTGGTGGGAATGCAAACTAATAGAGCCTCTATGGAGAACAGTGTGGCGATTCCTTAAAAAAACTAGAACTGCCATACCAACCAGCAATCCCACTGCTGGGCATACACACTGAAGAAACCAGAATTGAAAGAGACATGTGTACCCCAATGTTCATCACAGCACTGTTCACAACAGCTAGGACGTGGAAGTAACCTAGATGTCTATCAGCAGACGAATGGATAAGAAAGCAGTGGTACATATACACAATGGAATATTACTCAGCCATTAAAAAGAATACATTTGAATCAGTTCTAATGAAGTGGATGAAACTGGAGCCTATTATACAGAGTGATGTAAGCCAGAAAGAAAAACACCAATACAGTATATTAACATATATATGTGGAATTTAGAAAGATGGTAACAATGACCCTATATGTGAGACAGCAAAAGAGACACAGAGATAAAGAACAGACTTTTGGACTCTGTGGGAGAAGGTGAGGGTGGGATGATATGAGAGAATAGCATTGAAACATGTATATTTCCATATGTGAAATATATTGCCAGTCCAGGTTTGATGCATGAGACAGGGCGGTGCACTGGGATGACCCTGAGGGATGGGATGAGGAGGAAGGTGGGAGGGGGGGTTCAGGATGGGAACACATGTACACCCATGGCTGACTCATGTCAGTGTATGGCAAAAACCACTACAGTATTATAAAGTAATTAGCCTCCAATTAAAATAAATCAATTAATTTAAAAAAATGTCAGTGAGAAAACTGTCTTTTAAATTTTTTTCTGATTGTCCATAAACAAATGTCATCCCAATTTCATTCATATTATTCCATTTTCTTTTCTTCAATGATTGTTTTCTAGCTAAAAATAACTTGTATATTTATTTGCATTGATTGTTTTTCCCTCATTTTCTCCCAGTAGTATTCCAATGAAACCAGGTATCTTGTGTATCCAGACACACAGGAGAAAGAAAACAAATATAAATTATATGAATGAATGGATTATGTTCAGGAACAAGTCTGTTTAGTACTAGTGAGTCTTTAACATCTTTCTAACATTTAGTAATTTTTCTGTTTAATAAACAGAAAGTAGACTTGGAGACAGAGCGTTTGACAGAAACTAGAAATTATAACTGTTATTTATGGCTATTAATCCTGACTTTTGTTTAAACTGTTTCCTTTTTAATTATGTATGTGTGCATATACTGTTGTTCTTGTTCAGTTGCTCAGTCATGTCCAACTCTTTGCGACTCCATAAACTGCAGTACACCTGGCTTCCCTGTCCTTCACCATCTCTTGGAGTTTGCTCTAGCTCATGGAATGTTTGACGGTTGATAAGGAACTTGGCTTACCTCATGTGTGGCAATTGGTGTGACTGATATGGACGGTTCATGTTGGGAAATAGGGGGAGATAATTTTAACTGGGTAGTGAGTGTCAGATCAGGGGTTCACCTAGGTTTGGTGGGTTCTACAGTTAATATAATTGGGGGCCTTCTTTAAGAGAAACGCGATGAAATTTTGAATGCGATATTTTATATGAACAAAAATATTTCAAAAAGAAATCTCAACAAACTTCACATTTTAGAAAGCTGACATTTTTAAAATCTAGAAAAATAATTTTTTTTTATTAAATCATGGCTTGAACACCTCTATACTGGTTTTCTTTTTTTTTTTTTTCTTACTTGTCTATAGTTTCATTTTATTTTATTTTTTCTTTTTTTTAATTATTAGTTGGAGGCTAATTACTTCACAATATTGTAGTAGTTTTTGTCACACATTGACATGAATCAGCCATGGATTTACATGTATTCCCCATCCCGATACCCCCTCCCACCTCCCTCTCCACCCGATCCCTCTGGGTCTTCCCAGTGCACCAGGCCCGAGCACTTGTCTCATGCATCCAACCTGGGCTGGTGATCTGCTTCACCCTAGATAATATACATGTTTTAATGCTGTTCTCTTGAAACATCACACCCTCGCCTTCTCCCACAGAGTCCAAAAGTCTGTTCTATACATCTGTGTCTCTTTTTCTGTTTTGCATATAGGGTTATCATTACCATCTTTCTAAATTCCATATATAGTGTGTTAGTATACTGTAATGGTCTTTATCTTTCTGGCTTACTTCACTCTGTATAATGGGCTCCAGTTTCATCCATCTCATTAGAACTGATTTAAATGAATTCTTTTTAATGGCTGAGTAATATTCCATGGTGTATATGTACCACAGCTTCCTTATCCATTCGTCTGCTGATGGGCATCTAGGTTGCTTCCATGTCCTGGCTATGATAAACAGTGCTGTGATGAACATTGGGGTGCACGTGTCTCTTTCAGATCTGGTTTCCTCGGTGTGTATGCCCAGGAGTAGGATTGCTGGGTCATATGGCAGTTCTATTTCCAGTTTTTTAAGAAATCTCCAGACTGTTTTCCATAGTGGCTGTAGTAGTTTGCATTCCATCACCAACAGTGTAAGACGGTTCCCTTTTCTCCACAGCCTCTCCAGCATTTATTGCTTGTAGACTTCTGGATAGCAGCCATCCTGACTGGCGTGTAATGGTACCTCATTGTGGTTTTGATTTTCATTTCTCTGATAATGAGTGATGTTGAGCATCTTTTCATATGTTTGTTAGCCATCTGTATGTCTTCCTTGGAGAAATGTCTGTTTAGTTCTTTGGCCCATTTTTTGATTGGGTCATTTATTTTTCTGGAATTGAGCTGGAGGAGTTGCTTGTATATTTTTGAGATTAATCCTTTGTCTGTTGCTTTGTTTGCTATTATTTTCTCCCAATCTGAGGGCTGTCTTTTCACCTTGCTTCTAGTTTCCTTTGTTGTGCAAAAGCTTTTCAGTCCCATTTTTTAGGTCCCATTTGTTTATTTTCGCTTTTGTTTCTCGTATTCTGGGATGTGGGTCATAGAGGATCCTGCTGTGGTTTATGTCGGGGAGTGTTTTACCTATGTTCTCCTCTAGGAGTTTTATAGTTTCTGGTCTTACATTTAGATCTTTAATCCATTTTGAGTTTATTTTTGTGGATGGTGTTAGAAAGTGTTCTAGTTTCATTTCTTGACACATAAAGTTTTCCTGGGTAGTGAATGATCCTACCACTCTTTAATTGATGGCACTCATTAGCACATTTGTCAATGTCCTTATTATAATGGCAAATTATTAATTTTATGTTATTTTTGTCAGCTTCAGATTGCTTGTCAACTTCTGTTTAGTCAGTTTGTAAAAAAGCCTACAACTATGATCCCTCCAATGCCATCTGACATGAAGCAAAATCAGAGGAGAATGGAGCAGTGATTTTAACTGAATACACCTTAGGATAATTCTTCCAAACTTTCAGAAATGCATGGCTATATGAGTACATTGTTAAGGCCTTGCCAGGGCTGAAAATGGACCCATGTAGGTGAAGGACCCAGAGATTACATCCTATTAGCTTCACAGAATTCTACCTCTGGGTAAGATTTTTGAGAACTTTAAATGCCAGTATGAAAGTAAACCTAAAGGAAATATTTGATGAAGAATAAAATAAACCAGATAATTGATGTCAGTTAGAGGAATATAAAACTCTAGTGTAGACATTTAAAGTGTGAATTCAACTTCTACACAAAGTGATATGCTAGTGGTCCAGAATCAACCATTCTTCTAGGGATGAACTTTGCTTACCTCTAACAGTCTACTCCCATGAGGAGCTGTGAATACAATGACTTTTAGCTCATTTTATAGCAAACTGCATGATTCATATTAATAATATCATGCAGGACATTGCCAAGCCTTTATAAGCTAGAGGGCAATAGAGAATGGTTAAGGAAAATGTGTTAAACAGTGAAGAGCACTGATTATTATAGAATTTATCAGCTAAATTTGCCTGGAAGCTAAAATTTTTATGGAACAATGAGCTCTGGATCATGCTACAGAGTAACAGCTTGGAGCAAAGTCTCTCCAGAGGATAGTTCTGAAATAAAGAAATAAACTGAATTTTTAAAATCACTAGTATGTTAACCATTTCAGTGATATATCCTGTTTGACTCTAAAAGCTGAAGTGGAACAGTGAAGCAACCATGATACACAGGAGTGAGATTTAGCAACAAAAATAAGATGGCTATAAGTCATTTTTTCTGTTCTTACCTTTTAAAGAGGAACATATTTACATTCAGTAGGTACAGTCAACTTAATTTTTCAGTGTTTGTTAGTGTTCAGTTCAGTTCAGTCGCTCAGTCATTTCCGACTCTTTGCGACCCCATGAACTGCAGCACGCCAGGCATCCCTGTCCATCACCAATTCCTGGAGTCCACTCAAACCCATGTCCATTGAGTTGGTGATGCCATCCAACCATCTCATCCTCTGTCGTCTCCTTCTCCTCCTGCCCTCAATCTTTCCCAGCATCAGGGTCTTTTCCAATGAGTCAGCTCTTCGCATCAGGTGGCCAAAGTATTGGAGTTTCAGCTTCAACATCAGTCCTTCCAGTGAACACCCAGGACTGATCTCCTTTAGGATGGACTGGTTGGATCTCCTTGCAGCCCAAGGGACTCTCAAGAGTCTTCTCCAACACCACAGTTCAAAAGCATCAATTCTTCAGTGCTCAGCTTTCCTTTATAGTCCAACTCTCACATCCATACATGACCACTGGAAAAACCATAGCCTTAACTAGATGGACCTTTGTTGGCAAAGTAATGTCTGCTTTTTAATATGCTGTCTAGGTTAGTCATAACTTTCTTCCAAGGAGTAAGCGTCTTTTAATTTCATGGCTGCAATCACCATCCACAGTGATTTTGGAGCCCAGAAAAATAAAATCTGTCACTGTTTCCACTGTTTCCCCATCTATTTGCCATGAAGTGATGGGACCAGATGCCATGATCTTAGTTTTGTTGAGCTTTAAGCCAACATTTTCATTCTCCTCTTTAACTTTCATCAAAAGGTTCTTTAGTTCTTCTTCATTTTCTGCCATAAGGGTGGTGTCATCTTCATATCTGAGGTTATTGATATTTCTCCTGGCAATCTTGATTCCAGCTTGTGCTTCCTCCAGCCCAGCATTTCTCATGATGTACTCTGCATATAAGTTAAATAAGCAGGGTGACAATATACAACCTTGACATACTCTTTTTCCTATTTGGAACCAGTCTGTTGTTCCATGTCCAGTTCTAACTGTTGCTTCCTGACCTGCATACAGGTTTCTCAAGAGGCAGGCCAGGTGGTCGGGTATTCCAATCTCTTTTAGAATTTTCCACACCCTATTGTGATCCACACAGTCAAATGCATTGGCATAGTCAATAAAGCAGGAAAAGATGTTTTTCTGGAACTCTCTTGCTTTTTCAATGATCCAGTGGATGTTGGCAATTTGATCTCTGGTTCCTCTGCCTTTTCTAAACCAGCTCAAACATCTGGAAGTTCACAGTTCATATTGCTGAAGCCTGACTTGGAGAATTTTAAGCATTACTTTACTAACGTGTGAGATGAGTGCAATTGTGTGGTAGTTTGAGTATTCTTTGGCATTGCCTTTCTTTGGGATTGGAATGAAAACTGATCTTTTCCAGTCCTGTGGTCACTGCTGAATTTTCCAAATTTGTTGGCATATTGAGTGCAGTACTTTCACAGCATCATCTTTCAGGACTGGAAGTAGCTCAGTTGGAATTCCATCACCTCCACTAACTTTGCTTGTAGTGCTGCTTCCTAAGGCCCACTTGACTTCACATTCCAGGGTGTCTGGCTCTAGGTGAGTGATTACACCATCATGATTATCTGGGTCATGAAAATCTTTTCTGTACAGTTCTGTGTATTCTTGCCACCTCTTCTTAATATCATCTGCTCCTGCTAGGTCCCTAACATTTCTGTCCTTTATTGAGCCCGTCTTTGCATGAAATGTTCCCTTGGTATCTCTAATTTTCTTGAAGAGATCTCTATTCTTTCCCATTCTATTATTTTCCTCTATTTCTCTGCACTGATCACTGAGGAAGACTTCTTATCTCTCCTTGCTATTCTTTGGAACTCTGCATTCAAATGGGTATATCTTTCCTTTTCTCCTTTGCTTTTCACTTCCCTTCTTTTCACAGCTATTTGTAAGGCCTCCTCAGACAGCCATTTTGCTTTTTTCGTGCATTTCTTTTTCTTGGGGATGGTCTTGATTCCTGTCTCCTGTACAGTGTCATGAACCTCCATCCATAGTTCATCAGGCACTCTGTCTATCAGATCTAGTCCCTTAAATCTATTTCTTCCCTAAATTCTATTGCTTCCATTGTATATTCATAAGGGATTTGATTTAGGTCGTACCCGAATGGTCTAGTGGTTTTCTCCACTTTCTTCAATTTCAACCTGAATTTGGCAATAAGGAATTCATGATCTGAGCCACAGTCAGCTCTTGGTCTTGTTTTTGCTGACTGTACAGAGCTTCTCCATCTTTGGCTGCAAAGAATATAATCAATCTGATTTCAGTGTTGGCCATCTGGTGATGTCCATGTGTAGAGTTTTCTCTTGTGTTGTTGGAAGAGGGTGTTTTTTATGACCAGTGCGTTCTCTTGGCAGAGCTCTATTAGCCTTTGCCCTGCTTCATTTTGTACTCCAAGGCCAAATTTGCCTGTTACTCCAGGTGTTTCTTGAAACTTCCTACTTTTGCATTCCAGTCCCCTATAATGAAAAGGACATCTTTTTTTTGGATGTTAGTTCTAGAAGGTCTTGTAGGTCTTCATAGAACTGTTCAACTTCAGCTTCTTCAGCATTACTGGTTGGGGCATAGGCTTGGATTACCGTGATATTGAATGGTTTGCCTTGGAAACGAACAGAGATCATTCTGTCGTTTTTGAGATTGCATCCAAGTACTGCATTTCGGACTCTTTTGTTGACTATGATGGCTACTCCATTTTTCTAAAGGATTCTTGCCCACAGTAGTAGATATAATGGTCATCTGAGTTAAATTCACCCATTCACCCATTCCAGTTCATCTTAGTTCACTGATTCCTAGAATGTCGATGTTCACTCTTGTCATCTCCTGTTTGACCACTTCCAATTTGCTTGATTCATGGACCTAACATTCCAGGTTCCTATGCAATATTGCTCTTTACAGCATCGAACCTTGCTTCTATCATTAGCCCCATCCACAACTGGGTGTTGTTTTTGCTTTGGCTCCATCCCTTTATTCTTTCTGGAGTTATTTCTCCACTGATCTCCAGTAGCATATTGGGCACTTACCGACCTGGGGAGTTCATCTTTCAGTGTCATATCTTTTTGCCTTTTCATACTGTTCATGGGGTTCTCAAGGCAAGAATACTGAAGTGGTTTGCCACTCCCTTCTCCAGTGGACCACATTTTATCAGAACTCTCCACCATGACCCGTCCATCTTGGGTGGCCCCACACGGCATGGCTTAGTTTCATTGAGTTAGACAAGGCTGTGGTCCTTGTGATTAGATTGGTCTGTTGTCTGTGATTGTGGTTTCAGTCTGTCCTCTGACACTTTCTCTCAGTGCCTACTGCCTAACTTGGGTTAGTGGTCACTGTATAGCATGTAATAGTCATCATATCTGAGCATCTACAATGAGCCATACTGACTAGCTTTCTGCCTTTCCAGTTCCAGGCAACATCTGTGAATTAGGGTCACAAATTTACTCACATTACAGTTCAGATTTCCAAAGAAAAGGAAATGACTCTTTTAAAATAATAGAGACCTAAGAGAAATAACAACTAAATGTATTGATGTTGTTGGAATCCTGATTGGAACAAAATCGACTGTTAATACATTTTTTAAAAATTAGATCAATTTAAATATGGGCTGAGTATTCATGATAATGGGGCTTCTCAGGTGTCGCCCCTGGTAAAGAACCAGCCTGCCAATGCAGGAGACATAAGAGACTTGGGTTCAATCCCTGGGTCGGGAAGATGCCCTGGAGAAGGGCATGGCAACCCACTCCAGTATTCTTGCCTGGAGAATCTTTGGACAGAGGAGCCTGGAGGGCTATAGTCTATAGGTTCACAAAGAGTCAGACACGCCTGAACTGACTTAGCACAGCACGCATTGATGATAATGTGGAATTAGCCTTATATGGAAGGGTATGATAGTGGTATGGTGTTAATGTTAGTAAAACGTCTATATCATGCATCCTTAAGAATTTGTGGGTGAAATGACATGATTCCCATTATCTTTAAAATATTCCATTACCTACACATACAGAGTTAGGAGCTGATAGAGAAAACAGAATTGGCAAAATTTTGCTGATCTTTGAAACTGGGTCATGTGGACATTGGAGCTGATTACATGGTTTTCTCCACTTTTGTAAATGTTTGGAAAAATAGAGACTTAGATTTCCCATCCCCAGGGTTTTTTTTTTTTTTCTTTTCTTTTTCTTGTGGTGCTGGCACCGTGTCCCTCCTTCCCCCTCAGGAGTATATTTAGTGGTGGCCTTTGTCTCTATTGAACAGTAATCCAGAGGACACAATAATATAAGCTGAGAATAAATCTCAAAGCTTTCCATAAATACCTTATGTTCAAGGGTCTGCAGATACTGCCTTGGATAGATCATCAATATAGTTAGGCAATATTACCTCTTAATTATAATTTTAGAACTGTAGAAAGTATTAAAATTTGAGTTCAGGTTACTGAGGCACTTTGGTTGAATAAAATACTCCAGTAATAAATATCATGTATTAAGCATCAACTTCTAAATAGGTACTGCAGTTCACTTCAGTTCAGTCGCTCAGTCGTGTCCGACTCTTTGCGAACCCATGAACTGCAGCATGCCAGGCCTCCCTGTCCATCACTAACTCCTGGAGTCCACCCAAACCCATGTCCATTGAGTCGATGATGCCATCCAACCATCTCATCCTCTGTCGTCCCTTCTCCTCCTGCCCTCAATCTTTCCCAGCATCAGGGTCTTTTCCAATGAGTCAGCTCTTCGCATCAGGTGGCCAAAGTATTGGAGTTTCAGCTTCAGCATCAGTCCTTCCAATAAACACCCAGGACTGATCTCCTTTAGGATGGACTGGTTGGATCTTCTTGCAGTCCAAGGGGCTCTCAAGAGTCTTCTCCAACACCACAGTTCGAAAGCATCAATTCTTCAGTGCTCAGCTTTTTTTATAGTCCAACTCTAACATCCATACATGACCACTGGAAAAACCATAGCCTTAACTAGACGGACCTTTGTTGGCAAAGTAATGTCTCTGCTTTTTAATATGCTGTCTAGGTTAGTCATAACTTTCCTTCCAAGGAGTAAGCGTCTTTTAATTTCATGGCTGCAATCACCATCTGCAGTGATTTTGGAGCCCAGAAAAATAAAATCAGCCACTGTTTCCACTGTTTCCCCATCTATCTGCCATGAAGTGATGGGACCGGATGCCATGATCTTAGTTTTCTGAATGTTGAGCTTTAAGCCAACATTTTCACTCTCCTCTTTCACTTTCATCAAGAGGCTCTTTAGTTCTTCACTTTCTGCCATAAGGGTGGTGTCATCTGCATATCTGAGGTTATTGATATTTCTCCAGGCAATCTTGATTCCAGCTTGTGCTTCCTCCAGCCCAGCGTTTCTCATGATGTACTCTGCATATAAGTTAAATAAGCAGGGTGACAATATACAGACTTGACGTACTCCTTTTCCTATTTGGAACCAGTCTGTTGTTCCATGTCCAGTTCTAACTGTTGCTTCCTGAACTGCATACAGGTTTCTCAAGAGGCAGGTCAGGTTGTCTGGTATTCTCATCTCTTTCAGAATTTTCCACATTTATTGTGATCCACACAGTCAAAGGCTTTGGTATAGTCAATAAAGCAGAAATAGATGTTTTTCTGGAACTCTTTTGCTTTTTTGATGATCCAGCGAATGCTGGCAATTTGATCTCTGGTTCCTCTGTCTTTTCTAAAACCAGCTTGAACATCTGATATTGCAGTACTTTCAAAATTTACATTATCCTCACTTAGTCCTCCCATTATTTTCATGAGGATATTATTATTATTTGGATTTAACTTGTTCTGCATCATTCTATTACATGATATTTTTCCTGTTTTTTTTTTTTCCCTGTTAACATCTTTCCCGGTCATTTCTGAAATTATTTGATTCTTATTAAAAAAAAACAGAGAAAAAGAATTGGATTTTTTTGTTTATGTGCATTGATAAAGAAGGAGACATGCTAGATAGTTCACGAACATCATCTCATCTTACAACAAGCTTTTGAGGTAATTTAGAATTATTAATATTTTTGCCAGAATTATAGCTGAGAAACTGAGTATCAGCTTTGTCAAGAAATTTCTGTAAGATGACACAGCCAGTGAATTTGTATCTCTTTATCCAATAGTGTCTGTCTCAGTAGCCTGTGTCCTTCCAAGAAACTATATAGCTATTGTCTTGAGAGAAGTAACAAATCTGTTCATTTTAGAATGATATATGGAGCTTTGGCTACGTGACATGTCCTGTGTTGGGTGCAGGGAAGAATACAAGAAAGATTTGATGAAGGGATTCCTACACCTCGAAAAATTTATAATCTAGCTGAGGAGAGAGGAAGTAGGCACAAAAATAATATGAGTATATATGCATTAGACCAACAAATTTTAGGAGACTGAATTTTGTTCCTTAATAAAATGAGCAAAGCACTGAAAGAGATTTGCACTTAAACCATAATGGTATATATTGAGAAGTATTTTACGGACAAGTACTCAAAAATCAATATTTCTCTAAGATAGGAGTTTGACAAATAATGCATTTAATTTTTTCCTATTTTTAGATTTAATACTGTTGTTCCTAGGAGTTCATGGTCAAAGTGTTTTGGAATACAATGAATTATACAATTAAGAAAACTTGAATCAATAGGTGAATAATGGGAAACACTTTAATAGTAAATATCAAGATTGTTTAGCTCATAATTCTTGAATCTGAAGATATAGTGATCAGAGAAAACCATTAGGGAAAAGATATGGCTCTCTTTGATTCTGAAATATACATTCTTTAATCTTCAAGAGAAAGACTATATATTCCATAAAGAGAAGTTCGTGTTACAGTTCTTACTTGGGTAATCATCACCAACATTGGGAGGGAAACTGTCTGGCTATGTGGTGTATCTTAGCAGACAAGTAATCAGGAGATTCAGGATCCAATCCTGGTTCTACCACTAATTATCAAAGTGACCTTGTGCAATCCCTTCCTAAGGCTTAGTTTTTCAATCTGTAAAAACATGGTAATTGAACTAGGTGAGCTCCAAGATTTCTTCCAGATTTGACATTCCAGGTAGACTGTTACGATGCTTGATTTGTTTCCTTTTACTAATATATGCACAAGTAGCATATTTTCCCCTGTACCTGATATATAGCTTTCCTCGTGCAATATCAGAGCCTTCATATTTGTAGCCTAAAGAAGAGAAGAACTGTTTACTGTATGTACAAACGTCTTGTTCAGAGATGGAGACAGTAACATAATGTTATGACTTTATGGGGGTTAATAAATCTCTTGTCCAAGAACCCCCAAATTAGCATAGATGCCATATCTCTAGTTTCTTTTCTGCTTATTTCTTTCATCCCTTATTTAAAGCATAGATAGATTGGACAGAAGAAACCTTTTGGGCTTCATCAGACAATAATATTTCAAATAGTCTTACTTGACAGCATGAGGATAGCAAAAAATCATAATGGAAGAGAGTAACAAAAGGTACAGGAAACTTTATTTCACAGCTAAAACAAGTGGTAAAGGGAGGTGTTTTCCCCTAAAAAATGATACTTTCTTGCAGTCAGCAAATCATCAGGGGTTCTTTGAAAAAGTGTATAGAGGAGAATTCTGAGAGCATCTGATGTTATCTTGTTTGCTAATGAAAAAGATAAATTCAACCTCACTGTTTATTGCTGATATCATAGGTATATAGAAAACCTCCATTATAAATAACTTCAATATTCCATATATCATTACCCTGTAGAGGGCTTCCCTTGTAGCTCAGGTGGTAAAGAATCCACCTGCAATGCAGGAGACCCAAGTTTGATTCCTGGGTCAGGAAGATCCCCTGGAGAAGGGATAGGCTACCCACTCCAGTATTCTTGGGTTTCCCTGGTGGCTCAGTTGGTAAAGAATCCACCTGCAGTGTGGGAGACCTGGGTTGGGAAGATCCCCTGGAGAGGGGATAGGCTACCCACTCCAGTATTCTGGCCTGGAGAATCCCATGTACTATATAGTCTTTGAGGTTGCAAAGAGTCAGATACAACTGACTTTCACTGTCACTTACCCTGTAGACCAAATGCAGTCCACAACTGCACACCTAGTTATCTTGTGTTCTCCCCCTCCCTCTTTCTTTCTTTCTCTCCCCCGCTCCATCTCTTTCCACCATATGGAATATCTTTACTGTATCTGTAATCCTTTGTCTCCAGACAGGCATTTTAACAGGCTTGACTTCATATTTCATTTATTTGGCTGTGAATTATTTTATCAGTTCACTTTGTATTTTTCTCATCTGCTTGTAACATAGCTAAGCTTAATTAAAATAATTCACTTAGAACAGACTTTTTTTTTTTTCTAATTTATTGGAATAGATTTTAAACTCTATAGCCCTCTACCTGCAGTTAATGAGTATTACTATGGAGGTTCAGTGTCAGGTATATCTCCTTGAAAATTATTTATTTTTTCTCATTTCTAAAACAATGGTAGCAGGTCTAATAAAGCTTTCTGCTTAATAGCTTCATCCTGTAGAAATGAAAATTATTCATCGAGGGATTATTTATTCCCTTGTTATATGTACAAAACAAAACTCTGGCTGTCTTAAAACATAGGAGCTGTCATAGACTTAGAGTAGAATTATGAGTGTGTTCTGGTGAAAAAGTGACACTTGGAAGGAAAATACAGCACTTTAATAAGCTTAGGAAAGATGCCAGGGATTTAAAACATTGGCAATGCCAATTCCAAAGGATGCCAGGAATATTTTCTCTTAAACAACCCTGGAAATGCAATATAAGTATAGGACTTTGAAATCTGTTCGCAGGATAATGGGAAGCAACATAGAATTCAATTGCTAAAATCTGTTTCTGTCCAGATTAACGAATGCAAACAAACTGCCAGTAACCTCTGTTGGGCTATATTCCATTAGACCACATGAAAAAGATATAGATGCTTTTCATTTCACTACACATTCATAAGTTTTCTGATTAAAAAAAGGCTTTAAAATTATTTACAACTTTCTTCATAGATATGTTTCATTCTTTTAATCTATCATATTCTTTTAGCTCAATATATTGCTTTGAAACTATTTTAACTCATGGAAATAGCCTGGCTCTAGGATTAGAAAAACATTTTAACAAAAATCAGCTTCCTGACTATTGTCCTTAAAGCTAATTATGTGGCAAATATTTTGTTCATTATAGTATTTCATGGAAGGAACATATAGAACATTTTATATCTTAGGCTTTCTCTACTCTAGGAATATAGGCTACCCTACTTAACCTAAGTAAAATTTTGGTAGGTGCCCAATATGCTACTGGAGATCAGTGGAGAAATAACTCCAGAAAGAATGAAGAGATGGAGCCAAAGCAAAATCAACACCCAGTTGTGGATGTGACTGGTGATAGAAGCAAGGTCTGATGCTATAAAGAGCAATATTGCATAGGAACCTGAAATGTTAGGTCCATGAATCAAGGCAAATTGGATAGTGGTCAAACAGGAGATGGCAAGAGTGAACATTGACATTTTAGGAATCAGCAAACTAAAATGGACTGGAATGGGTGAATTTAACTCAGATGACCATTATATCTACTACTGTGGGCAAGAATCCCTTAGAAGAAATGGAGTAGCCCTCATAGTCAACAAAAGAGTCCAAAATGCAGTACTCAGATGCAATCTCTCAAAAATGACAAAATGAACTCTGTTCATTTTCAAGGCAAACTATAGAATATCACAGTAATCCAAGCCTATGCCCCAGCCAGTAATGCTGAAGAAGCTGAAGTTGAACGCTTCTATGAAGACCTACAAGACCTTCTAGAACTAACACCCAAAAAAGATGTCCTTTTCACTATAGGGGACTGGAATGCAAAAGTAGGAAGTCAAGAAACACCTGGAGTAACAGGCAAATTTGGCCTTGGAGTACAGAATGAAGCAGGGCAAAGGCTAACAGAGTTTTGCCAAAATGCACTGGTCATAGCAAACACCCTGCTTCCAACAACACAAGAGAAGACTCTACACATGGATATCACCAGAGGGTCAACACTGAAATCGGATTGATTATATTCTTTGCAGCCAGAGATGGAGAAGCTCTACACAGTCAGCAAAAACGAGACTGGGAGGTGACTGTAGCTCAGATCATGAACTCCTTATTGCCAAATTCAGACCGAAATTGAAGAAAGTAGGGAAAACCACTAGACCATTCAGGTATGACCTAAATCAAATCCCTTATGATTATACAGTGGAAGTGAGAAATAGATTTAAGGGATTAGATCTGATAGAATGAGTGCCTGAAGAACTATGGACAGAGGTTCATGACATTGTACAGGAAGCAGGGATCAAGACCATCCCCAAGAAAAAGAAAGGCAAAATGGCTGTCTGAGGAGGCCTTATAAATAGCTGTGGAAAGAAGAGAAGTGAAAGACAAAGGAGAAAAGAAAGATATACCCACTTGAATGCAGAGTTCCAAAGAATAGCAAGGAGAGATAAGAAAAGCCTTCTTCAGTGATCAGTGCAAAGAAATAGAGGAAAACAACAGAATGGGAAAGACTAGAAATCTCTTCAAGAAATTAGAGATACCAAGGGAATATTTCATGCAAAGATGGGCACAGTAAAGGACAGAAATGGTATGGACCTAAGAGAAGCAGAAAATATTAAGAAGAGGTGGCAAGAATACAGAGAAGAATTATGCAAAATGATCTTCATGACTTAGATAATCACGATGGTGTGATCACTCACCTAGAGCCAGACATCCTGGAAAGTGAAGTCAAGTGGGCCTTAAAAGAAGGGTCTACTCGTGCTACTTCAAAAGCCATGCAAAGAAACAGAAGGCACATTATCTATTGGGGGCGGGAAGGGAATATCAGAACTGAGATGCCTGAAACTAACTCCTAAATTAGCCCAAACATACTCAAGATACTTTTTTCTTTCCTGGCAGAGAAATGTAAATGCATGAAAAACTGTTTTAGAATCTGTTCCTCATATGAGTGTCAGATGAATGAAACTCAATATCCCAAGTGTTGATAAGTCTCTATTACTGTCAACTGAATGTATTTGTCACTGTCAAATGCTGTACAGCTTCAAGAGCATTCACTAGAATTCTCAATCAGCCTAAGTTGATGTAGGACTCATACCTAAAGTACAGAGGGCTGGTAATCTATCATTTTGACTCGAAATACATAGAAAAAGGAAAAGCCATATTTAACTGGTGCATATTTAGGTTATTTAGTGCATTCTAGTTATTTGAATTTCAAGGTGGCTGAAGATTAACAGAAGGTGACATTTATTTGTTTATTAAATATACTTGATTTTTTTTCCATTTATTTTTATTAGTTGGAGGCTAATTACTTTACATCATTACAGTAGTTTTTGTCATACATTGAAATGAATTAGCCATAGATTTACATGTATTCCCCATCCCGGTCCCCCCTCCCACCTCCCTCTCCACCCGATCCCTCTGGGTCTTCTGGTGCACTTGATTTTTTTTTAAGAGCAGTTTAAGGTACATAGCAAAATTAAGCTAAAGGTACAGATATTTCCCATGGAGAGACTGCTTCCCAAACCATTTTATTTTAATATTTGAACAACAGAGTCTTCCTTTTCCCCATGACCCAAGGAATTTGCCAAATTGCCTGATTTTATAATTAAGGAAGGTATAAAGGCTATCATCTTGATTGAAGATTCATTCTTATTATACAAAACATTATGTGTAGAGGCAGTAGATTAATGAAATTGAGATGAATGTATACTGACACTAGGGGTTCACTACCCTGGATTAATTTTTCTTTCTTGCCTTTTAAAGATGAAAACCCTTCTGTTGAAGTGCAGATAAAACATTCAGTAATTTGAGAATATTGGTTAGTTGAGTTTTATTTAATATATGTATATTTTGATTTGTAAGTAAAGCTGGAACTTGGGCAGGGAAATCAGGACTTTGTCTCAGGTCATCAAAATTGAAGGGAGGTGGGGGCAGTTCTAAGATGGTGGAGGAATAGGATGGGGGGACCACTTTCTCCTCGACAAATTCATCAAAAGAACATTTGAACGCTGAGCAAAATCCACAGAACAACTTATGAATGCTGGAAGAGGACATCAGGCACCCAGAAAGGCAGTCCGTTGTCTTCAAAAGGAGATAGGACAAAATATAAAAGATAAAAAGAGAGAAAAAGAGGTAGGGACAGAGATCCGTCCCAGGAAGGTAGTCTTAAAAAAAAGAGAAGTTTCCAAACACCAGGAAACACTCTCAATGGCGGGTCTGTGGTGAGCCTTGGAATCCCAGAGGGCTGCATAACCGGGAGGAAAAATAAATAAATAAATAAATAATTAAAACCTACAGATTATGTGCCTAATGGCAACTCCCAGCAGAGAAGCAGCACAGACGCTTACATCTGCCACTAGCAAGCAGGGACTGGACAGGGAGGTGCGGGCTGCATTGCTTAGGGTAAGGACTGGGCCTGAATGCCCCAAGGGCAATCTGAGGGAACTAACTTGAGATAGCAGCCCAGACTGTGGGATAGCTATCCCTCAGAAAAGCCCTAACCTAAGACACTGCCAGGCCGCTCACAGAACAAAGGACTGAGCAGAGCTAGCTGGCTGCAGGCCACCCATCCCCTGCCGGGGACAGGAGGGCGAGGGAAGCCAGAGCCGGAAGGGGGCAATCGCGGCCCCAGAGAGGCATCCTCTATGAAACTGCAAGCAGGCTTCATTGCTTACCAAGACTTCTTGGGATTCTGGACGGTTGACATCCGCCAGCTGAGGGTCGCAGCCAGAGATCAGCTCCCCAGAAGAGACAAACGGCCCACCTGAAAAGGCGCGCCCGGTTGTACACCCAGAAAACCGAGCGGCTGGGACAGGGGAGGGGATAAGACGCAGCCTCCAACTGGGGGCGACTGAGCTCACCAAGCACCTGGTCACCTGAGCTGCTTGGACCTGGGAAGGGCACAAAACACAGGCCCAACAAAATCTTCACCTTTGTGGAATACCCGAGAACCTGAACCTTAGCGGATTAGATCGACCTCAGACAGTTCCTGGAAGAGCAACCTGGAGCCTGAACAGTGTAGACTGGGAAACCACACATGCCGTGAGTGGGGCAAACCCAGTGTGGCCGAGACACTGTGAGCACTCCCCACACACGCCAGTGATATTTGTTTGCAGTGTTCCTCCCTCCCCACAGCACGACTGAACGAGTCTAAAAAAAGTGACCACCACCGCCCCCTTGTGTCGGGGCAGAAATTAGACACTGAGGAGACCAGCAAACAGAAGCAGCTAAAATAAACAGAGGGAATTGCTTTGGAAGTGACAGGTGCAATAGATTAAAACCCTGTAGTTAGCACCTGACTACATAGGAAGGGGCCTATAGATCTTGAGAAGTATAAGCCAGATCAAGGAACTATCTGAAAATGAACTGACCCCACACTGTCCACAACAGCTCCAGAGAAAGTCCTAGATATATTTTTACTATTATCATTTTTTAAATTAAAATTATTTTTTTTCTTTTTTTAAGTCCTTATTACTTCTTTAATTTTCATTTTTATAACCTACTATTACCTTGCAAAAAAAAGACCCTATTTTTAAAGAAAACTTCATAATTTTTTTTATAATTTTTGTGACTTTGTTTTTTTCTTTAATATTGTATTTTTGAGAATCTAACTTCTACTCTAGATTTTTAATCTTTGCTTTTTGGTATTTGTTATCAATTTTGTACCTTTAAGAACCCAATCTTCAGTACCCATTTTTACTTGGGAGCGAGATTACTGGCTTGATTGCTCTCTCCCCCTTTTGACTCTCCTTTTTCTCCACCAGGTCGCCTCTATCTCCTCCCTCCCCCTTCTCTTCTCTACCCAACTCTGTGAATCTCTTTGTGTGTTCCAGGCTGTGGAGAACACTTAGGGAACTGATTACTGGCTGGATCTGTCTCTCTCCTTTTGATTCCCCCTTTTATCCTCCTGGCCACCTCTGTCTCCTTTCTCCCTCTTCTCTTCTCTATGTAGCTCCATTAACATCTCTGACGAATCAATACTGTGGAGAGCACATAGGAAACTGATTAATGGCTAGCTTTCTCTCTCCCCTTTAGATTCCTTCTTCTTGTTCTGGTCACCTCTATCTCCCTCCTCCCTCTTCTCCATGTAACTAACTCTGTACCTCTCGGGGTGTCCCTCACTGTGGAGGCGTTTCATCATTAACCTAGATGTTTTATTATCAGCGCTGTATAGATGAAGAAGTCCACAGGCTACTGTAAGAATAAGACTGAAAACCAGAGGCAGGAGACTTAAGTCCAAATCCTGATAACACGAGAGAGCTCCTGATTCCAGGGAACATTTACTGATAAGAGCTCATCAAACGCCTCCATACCTACACTGAAACGAAGTATCACCCAAGGGCCAACAAGTTCCAGAGCAAGACATACCACACAAATTCTCCAGCAACACAGGAACATAGCCCTGAGCTTCAATATACAGGCTGCCCAAAGTCACACCAAACCCACTGACATCTCAAAACTCACTACTGGACACTTCATTGCACTCCAGAGAGAAGAAATCCAGCTCCATCCACCAGAACACCAACACAAGCTTCCCTAACCAGGAAACCTTGACAAGCCACCTGTCCAACCCACCCACAGTGAGGAACCTCCACAATAAAGAAGAACCACAAATTGCCAGAATACGGAAAGGTCACACAAAACACAGCAATATAAACAAGATGAAAAGGCAGAGGAATACTCAGCAGGTAAAGGAACAGGATAAATGCCCACCAAACCAAACAAAAGAGGAAGAGATAGGGAATCTACCTGATAAAGAATTCCAAATAATGATAGTGAAAATGATCCAAAATCTTGAAAACAAAATGGAGTTACAGATAAATAGCCTGGAGACAAGGATTGAGAAGATGCAAGAAATGTTTAACAAGGACCTAGAAGAAGTAAAAAAGAGTCAATATATAATGAATAATGCAATATGTGAGATAAAAAACTCTCTGGAGGGAACCAACAGTAGAATAATGGAGGCCGAAGATAGGATAAGTGAGGTAGAAGATAGAATGGTGGAAATAAATGAAACAGGGAGGAAAAAAGAAAAAAAAAGAATGAAAAGAAATGAGGACAACCTCAGAGACCTCTGGGACAATGTTAAACACCCCAACATTCAAATCATAGGTGTCCCAGAAGAAGAAGACAAAAAGAAAGATCATGAGAAAATACTTGAGGAGATAATAGTTGAAAACTTCCCTAAAATGGGGAAGGAAATAGTCACTCAAGTCCAAGAAACCTAGAGAGTCCCAAACAGGATAAACCCAAGGTGAAACACCACAAGACACATATTAACAAAATTAACAAAAACCAAACACAAAGAAAAAATATTAAAAACAGCAAGGGAAAAACAACAAGTAACACACAATAAGATTCCCATAAGGATAACAACTGATCTTTCAATACAAACTCTTCAGGCCACAGGGAATGGCAGGACATACTTAAAGTGATGAAAGAAAAAAACATACACTGCCCTGCATACAGTGCAGATTGCTGTACCCAGCAAGGATCTCATTCAAATATGAAGGAGATATCAAAAGCTTTACAGACAAGCAAAAGCTGAGAGAATTCAGCACCACCAAACCAGCTCTTCAACAAATGCCAAAAGATCTTCTCTAGACAGGAAACACAGAAAGGCTGTACAAACTCGAACCCAAAGCAACAAAGTAAATGGCAACGGGAACATACTTATCAATAATTCCCTTAAATGGAAATGGGTTGAATGCCCCAACCAAAAGACAAAGACTGGCTGAATGGATACAAAAACAAGACCCCTATATATCCTGTCTACAAGAGACCCACCTCAAAACAAGGGACACATACAGACTGAAAGTGAAGGGCTGGAAAAAGATATTCCATGCAAATAGAGACCAAAATAAAGCAGGAGTAGCAATAGTCATATCAGATAAAGTAGACTTTTAAACAAAGGCTGTGAAAAGAGACAAAGAAGGACACTACATAATGATCAAAGGATCAATCCAAGAAGAAGATATAGCAATTATAAATATATATGCACCCAACATAGGAGCACCACAATATGTAAGGCAAATGCTAACAAGTATGAAAAGGGAAATTAACAATAACACAATAATAGTGGGAGACTTTAATACCCCACTCACACCTATGGATAGATCAACTAAACAGAAAATTAACAAGGAAACACAAACTTTAAATGATACAATAGACCAGTTAGATCTAATTAATATCTATAGGACATTTCACTCCAAAACAATAAATATCACCTTTTTCTCAAGTGCACATGGAACGTTCTTCAGGATAGATCACATCCTGGGCCATAAATCTAGCCTTGGTAAATTAAAAAAAAATTGAAATCATTCCAAGCATCTTTTCTGACCATAATGCAGTAAGATTAGATCTCAATTACAGGAGAAAAACTATTAAAAATTCCAACATATGGAGGCTGAGCAACACACTGCTAAATAACCAACAAATCACAGAAAAAATAAAAAAATAAAAAATAAAAACATGCCTAGAAATGAATGAAAATGAAAACACAACAACCCAAAACCTATGGGATACTGTAAAAGCAGTGATAAGGGGAAGGCTCATAGCAATACAGGCTTATCTCAAGAAACAAGAAAAAAGTCAGCTAAATAAACTAACTCCATACATAAAGCAACTAGAAAAGGAAGAAATGGAGAACCTTAGGGTTAGTAGAAGGAAAGAAATCTTAAAAATTAGAGCAGAAATAAATGCAAAAGAAACAAAGGAGACCATAGCAAAAGTCAACAAAGCCAAAAACTGGTTCTTTGAGAAGATAAATAAAATTGACAAACCATTAGCAAGACTCAACAAGAAACAAAGGGAGAAGAATCAAATAAAATTAGAAATGAAAATGGAGAGATCACAACAGATACCAAAGAAATACAAAGGATCATAAGAGACTACTATGAGCAACTATATGCCATTAAAATGGACAACTTGGAAGAAATGGACAAATTCTTAGAAAAGTACAACTTTCCCAAACTAAACCAGGAAGAAATGGAAATCTTAACAGACCCATCACAAGCACAGAAATCGAAACAGTAATCAGAAATCTTCCAGCAGAGAAAAGCCCAGGACAAGATGACTTCACAGATGAATTCTACCAAAAATTTAGAGAAGAGCTAACACTTATCCTACTCAAACTCTTCCAGAAAATTGCAGAGGAAGGTAAACTCCAAACTGATTCTATGAGGCCACCATCACCCTAATACCAAAACCAGATTAATATGCCCCAAAAAGGAACACTACAGGCTAATATCACTGATGAACATAGATGCAAAAATCCTTACCTAAATTCTAGCAAACAGAATCCAACAACATATTAAAAAGATCATACATCATGACCGAGTGGGCTTTATCCCAGGGATATAAGGATTCTTCAATATCTGCAAATCAATCAATGTAATATACCATATTAACGAATTGAAAGATAAAAACTACATGTTTATCTCAATAGATGCAGAGAAAGTCCTTTGACAAAACTCAACATCCATTTATGATAAAAACCCTCCAGAAAGCAGGAATAGAAGGAACATACCTCATCATAATAAAAGCTATATATGACAAACACACAGCAAGCAATATCATCAGTAGTGAAAAATTGAAAGCATTTCCCCTAAAGTCAGGAATAAGACAAGGGTGCCCACTCTCACCACTACTATTCAACATAATTTTGGAAGTTTAAGCCACAGCAATCAGAGAAAGAAAAAGAAATAAAAGGAATCCAGATTGGAAAAGAAGAAGCAAAACTCTCAGTTTGCAGATGACATGATCCTCTACATAGAAAACCCTAAAGACTTCACCAGAAAATTACTAGAGCTAATCAATGAATACAGTAAAGTTGCAGGATATAAAATCAACACACAGAAATCCCTTGCATTCCTATACATTAACAATGAGAAAACAGAAAGAGAAATTAAGGAAACAATTCCATTCACCATTGCAACGAAAATAATAAAATACTTAGGAATATATATACCTAAGAAGACAAAAGACCTATATATAGAAAACCATGAAACACTAGTGAAAGAAATCAGAGGACACAAATAGATAGAGAAATATACCATGTTCATGGATTAGAAGAATCAGTATAGTGAAAATGAGTATACTACCCAAAGCAATCTATAGATTCAATGCAATCCTATCAAGCTACCAACGGCATTTTTCACAGAACTAGAACAAATAATTTCACAATTTGTATGGAAATACAAAAAACCTCTAATAGCCAAAGCAATCTTGAGAAAGAAGAATCAAACTGAAGGAATCAAGCTTCCTTACTTCAGGCTCTACTACAAAGCCACAGTCATCAAGACAGTTTGGTACTTGCACAAAAACAAAAATTAGATCAATGGAACAAAATAGAAAGCCCAGAGATAAATTCACGCACCTATGGACACTTTATCTTCAACAAAGGAGACAAGAATATACAATGGAGATACAATACAATCTCTTTAACAAGTGGTGCTGGGAAAACTGGTCAACCACTTATAAAAATCAAAATAGAACACTTTCTAACACCGTACACAAAAATAAACTCAAAGTGGATTAAAGATCTAAATGCAAGGCCAGAAACTATAAACTCATAGAGGAAAACATAGGGAAAACACTCTCTGACATAAATCACAGCAGTATCCTCTATGACTCGCCTCCCAGAATATTGGAAATAAAAGCAAAAATAAACAAATGTGACCTAAATTAAATTTAAAAGCTTTAGCACAACAAAGGAAACTATAAGCAAAGTGAAAAACCAGCCTTCAGAATGGGGAAAATAATAGCAAATGAAGCAACTGACAATTAACCTCAAAAACATACAAGCAACTCCTGCAGCTCAATTCCAGATAAATAAACGACTGAATCAATAAATGGGCCAAAGAACTAAACAGACATTTCCCCAAAGAAGACAAACAAATGGCTTACAAACTCACGAAAGGATGCTCAACATCATTCCTTATCAGAAAATGCAAATCAAAACCACAGTGAGGTACTATTTTTCGCCAGTCAGAATGGCTGCTATCCAAAAGTCTACAAGCAATAAATGCTGGAGAGGGTGTGGAGAAGAGGGAACCCTCTTACACTGTTGGTGGGAATGCAAACTAGTACAGCCACTATGGAGAACAGTGTGGAGATTGCTTAAAAAGCTGGAAATAGAATTGCCATATGATCCACTACTGGGAATAGACACTGAGGAAACCAGAATTGAAAGAAACACATGTACCCCAATGTTCATTGCAGCACTGTTTACAATAGCCAGGACACAGAAGCAACCTAGATGTTCATCAGCAGGTGAATGGATAAGAAAGTGGTGGTACATATACACAATGGAATATTACTCAGCCATTAAAAAGAACACATTTGAATAAGTTCTAATGAGCTGGATGAAACTGGAGCCTATTATGTAGAGTGAAGCAAGCCAGAAAGAAAAACAGCAATACAGTATACGAAAGCATATATATGAATTTAGAAAGATGGTAATGATAACCCTGTATGTGAGACAGCAAAAGAGACACAGATGTATAGAACAGTCTTTTGGACTCTGTGGGAGAGGGCGAGGGTGGGATGATTGGGAGAATGGCACTGAAACATGTATATTATCATATGTGAAATGAATCGCCAGTCCAGGTTTGATGCATGAGACAGGGTGCTCGGGGCTGTTTCTCTGGGATGACCCAGAGGGATGGGTTGGGGAGGGAGGTGGGAGGGGGGTTCGGGATGGGGAACACATGTACACCTGTGGCTGATTCATGTCACTGTATGGCAAAACCACTATAATATAGTAAAGTAATTAGCCTCTGATTAAAATAAATAAATTTATGTTTTAAAAAAATCGAAGGGAGGCAAATAACAATAATAATGCTCATTTTAAAAGTGCAGCCATCAGTTAAATGGGGATCAACCAGAAATTAGGCTATTTCTGTGAGTTAAATCATGAATTTTTAAAAATTCAATTAACTCAATTGCATTGCATTGTCTTTAGTAAGGTTTACCTTCTGAACAAAATAGCTGGCTTCTCCCCAAAGTCCTACTTTGATATATATCAATTCTTACTCATCTAGAGACCAGTTTTTCTTTCAAAATCTTATTAACATCTGTTCTATCTACTTATATTTGTTGTTACACTGATTTTATCACAGAGGCCCCTGAATTAGTAGATCTAATTGAATTGAGACAATAAGATTTTGCTAGCAAAAGTCTCTTAAAATTAACACTGCATAGACTATAGTTATTTTAAAATAATATACATAGTTTTCAGTTCTTTTTCAGTTCATTTGACTTAGGCACATATCCTAGATTGAGAAAGAGTGCCAATTTTCTCTTCTGTACAGTGAGTTTTCAAGACTAATGCTTATTCCATCTTGGCATCAGGAAGTTCATAAGAATAGTTCAGCAAAGACACAGAAGATACAAGAAAGTGGATCTCCCTTTTTGGGCTTTTTAAATATACCACTATCCAACTGGGAAAGAAATGAATTTAACAACCATGCTTATTAGGTTAAAAATACTCTTGCTAACAAACATAGAAAATGTTACCTAGTAATTCTCTAGAGATCTCTTCAAGAAAATTAGAGATACCAAGGGAAAATTTAATGCAAAGTTGGGCATGATAAAGAACAGAAATGGTATGGGCCTAAGAGAAGCAGAAGATATTAAGAAGAGGTGGCAAGGATACACAGAAGAACTGTACAAAAAAGATCTTCATGACCCAGATAATCAGGACGATATGATTACTCACCTAGAGCCAGACATCCTGGAATGTGAAGTCAAGTGGGCCTTAGGAAGCATCACTACGAACAAAGCAAGTGGAGGTGAAGAGATTCCGGTTGAGCTATTTCATTTCCTGAAAGATGATGCTGTGAAAGTGCTGCACTCAATATGCCAGCCAATTTGGAAAACTCAGTAGTGGCCCCAGGACTGGAAAGATTAGTTTTCATTCCAATCCCAAAGAAAGGCAATGCCAAAGAATGCTCAAACTACCACACAATTGTACTCATCTCACACGCTAGTAAAGTAATGCTCAAAATTCTCCAAGCCAGGCTTCAACAGTACTGTGAACCATGAACTTCCAGATGTTTAAGCTGGATTTAGAAAAGGCAGAGGAACCAGAGATCAAATTGCCAACATCCACTGGATCATTGAAAAAGGAAGAGAGTTCCAGAAAAACATATATTTCTGCTTTATTGACTATGCCAAAGCCTTTGACTGTGTGGATCACAACAAACTGGAAAACTCTTAAAGAGATGGGAACACCAGACCACCTGACATGAATCTTGAGAAATCTGTATGCAGGTCAGGAAGCAACAGTTTGAAATGGACATGGAACAACAAACTGGTTCCAAACCAGGAAAGGAGTACATCAAGGCTGTATATTGTCATTCTGCTTATTTAACTTATATGTAGAGTACATCATCAGAAATGCTGGGCTGGATGAAGCACAAGCTAGAATCAAGATTGCCAGGAGAAATATCAATAACCTCAGATACGCAGATGACACCACATTTATGGTAGAAAGCAAGAAAAAGTAAAGAGCCTCTTGAATAAAAGTGAAAGAGGAGAGTGAAAATGTTGGCTTAAAACTCAACACTCAGAAAGCTAAAATCATGGCATCTGGGTCTATCACTTCATGGCAAATAGATGGGGAAACAGTGACAGACTTTATTTTTGGGGGACTCCAAAATCACTGCAGATGGTGACTTCAGCCATGAAATTAAAAGATGCTTACTCCTTGGAAGAAAAGCTATGACCAACCTAGACAGCATATTAAAAAGCAGAGACATTACTTTGCCAACAAAGGTCCGTCTAGTCAAAGCTATGGTTTTTCCAGTAGTCATGTATGGATGTGAGAGTTGGACTATAAAGAAAGCTGAATGCCGAAGAACTGATGCTTTTGAACTGTGGTGTTGGAGAAGACCCTTGAGAGTCCCTTGGACAGCAAGGAGATCCAACCAGTCCATCCTAAAGGAAATCAGTCCTGAATATTCATTGGAAGGACTGATGCTGAAACTGAAACTCTCAATACTTTAGCCACCTGATGCAAAGAACTGACTCATTTGAAAAGACCCTGACACTGGGAAAGACTGAAGGCGGGAGGAGAAGGGAACAACAGAGGATGAGATGGTTGGATGGCATCACCGACTCAATGGACATGAATTTGAGTAAGCTCTGGGAGTTGGTGATGGACAGGGAGGCCTGGCGTGCTGCAGTCCATGGGGTTGCAAAGATTTGGACATGACTGTGCAACTGAACTGAACTGAACTGAATTTTCAGTAAAGGAATGGTGGCCATCAGTGGGCAACTTTTTGGACCAATATATACAAATTGAATTCTGATGTCCTCCAAGGGGAGAATGCCTCCCAAGAATTAACTCAAACATAAAGAAATGCAATAAACTTGAAACCTACTCCCCACGTGCAGTACTAAATTGTCCAGCAAGTACAGCTGACTTTTCATAAGGAAGTTTGAGTGGGTACATGGTGGCAATTTAGATATATGGAGGAGAACACTATTAGCATGAATTTCCTCTGCAAAGAAGACATCTAATGAGAATATCTGAGAAGAAATACAATTTTTGCTGTTGGTTGTAGAACATCTTAGAGAAGGACAAACCTGAAGAAAGGCTTTCATGTTCATGGATATAATAATATCTAATGGTTAAATTGAAAAGCACATTTCTATATTTGGAGAAAAACTTGAGTTAATTGTTATGTTTTCACAAGAGAGAAATATTTGTCTCTGTGGCTATTTTTATTATGAGGTTCTTATCTCCAAACTTTAATGCTTCAAAAATCCTTTTCTGCCAAGATGTGCAGATGGCATCAGTGTAACCTTTGATATTACAATCAGGTCAAAATGAAGGAGGAGAAAGAGATAAAATTTCCAATTTAGGAATAAAGAGTTAGAGATGCAAAGCCTTATCGAATGTTATTAGTTGTTTTGGGATCACAGTCTCAAAGCAGAAAGAAACGTTTAAAAAGCTTTGAAAAGTCTGTTCAAAAGAGAAAAACGCATTGCCAATCCTGTAGTGACAAAGTTGTAGGGTAAACCTAGTATCAGAAATGAAGTCATGCTGCATGATTGCCTATGTAGAAAATCCCAAAGAATCTATATATATTTCAAAACTTCCTAGAATTAACAAGGGAATTTAACATTGTCACAAATTATAGGATGATCACATAGAAATAAATCATATTTTTATACACTAGCAACGAACAAATCAAGTTTTAACAACAGAAATCAAAATTTTATTTTTTCCAGTTATTTTTATTAGTTGGAGGCTAGAAATCAAAATTTTAAATATAACACCATTTACAATATCACCAAAATGAAATATTTAGGCATATATCTAACAAATCATGTATGTGATCTATATGCTGAAATCTACAAAAGGATGAAGAAAGTAATAAAAGACTGAAATAAATGAAGAGGCATATTGTGTTCATGGATTAAAAAAGTCAAAGTAGCAAAAATGTCAACTCTTCCCAAATTGATCTACAGGTTTAATGCAATCTTCATCAACATCCCAACAGGACTTTTTGTAGATATATAAAAGTTGAATTTTAATTTTATATGGAAAAACAGAACATACTTTTGAACTCTGTGGGAGAAGGCGAGGGTGGGATGTTCTGAGGGAATAGCATTGAAACAACAAGTATACTATCAAGGGTGAAACAGATCACCAGCCCAGGTTGGATGCATGAGACAAGTGCTCAGGGCTGGTGCACTGGGAAGACCCAGAGGGATGGGATGGGGAGGGAGGTGGGAGGGGGGATCGGGATGGGGAACACATGTAAATCCATGGCTGATTCATGTCAGTGTATGGCAAAAACCACTACAATATTGTAAAGTGGTTAGCCTCCAACTAATAAAAATAAATGAAAAAGTAAAAATTAAAAAAAGGAAAAAAATATGGAAAAACTGAGGATGTAGAAATCATGAAACAATTTTGAAAAAGAACAAAAGGTTGAAGAATCATACTACCTGATTTTAAGATATCGTATAGCCACAGTAATCAAGATAGTATGATATTAGTAGACAGACACGTAGATCAATGGAACATAATAAACTCCAGAATGAAAGTGAAAGTATCAGTCACTCAGTCGTGTCCAACTCTTTGCGACCCCATGGACTGTAGCCCACCAGACTCCTCTGTCTGTGGGATTCTTCAGGCAAGAATACTGGAGTGGATTGCCATTTCCTTCTCCAGAGGATCTTCCCAACCCAGGGATCAAACCCAGGTCTGCTGCACTGCAAACAGAATCGTTACCATATGAGCCAATAGAGAAGCCCAGTGTCCAGAATAGACCCACACTAATATGACTGATTTTTGACAAAGATGCAAAAACAATTCAAAGATGGAAGGATAGACAGTCATTTCTACAACTGGACATTCGTAGGTTAAGAAGACAAAAAAAAAATCAACTTAAGCTTCATGCCATATAAAAATTACTAAAAGATGGATCATGTTTCTAAATGTAAAGTATTAAGCTATAAAACTTGTAGAAAAAAAATGGAGAAAACCTTCTTGATTTAGGATTAAGCAAATAATTTTTTTTATTTAATACCAAAGGTGTGTTCTATAAAAGGAAAAGTTGGAAATTAGTTTCATTAAAATATACAACTATTGCAATGTGGAAAACCTGCTAACAAATGCAAAGACAAACCACAAACTTAGAGAAAATATTTGCAAATCATCTATCCAACAAAGAACTTTATCCTGAATATTTAAAGTACTCTGTAAAAATCAACAGAAAAAAGCAAGAAATCCAGTTTAAAAATGGGTAAAAGACAGGAACAGACGTTTCACCGGAGGGTATACAGATGACAAATAAACCCATGAAAGAATGTTCAACTTCATTAGCCATTAAGGGAAGTCCGATTAAAGCCACAGTGAGCTAGTACTACACATGTGGAAATTAGTGACAACACAAAATTCAGGCAAGGATATGGAAAGAGTGGATCACTTATACACCAGTAGTGGGAATGTAAAATGACACACTCTGGAAAATATGTTGGCAATTTTCATAAGGCTAAACACACTTACCAGATGACACAGCACTTGATTTAAATAAACAGATGCCTACAACTGTACTGAATGGTTGACTAATGATAATGCATTCATACAGGAAAATACAGAAATCAAAATTGAAACCATGTTTAATATTCTTTCCTTTATCTATTAAGATATTATATTATAGTAAAAGCTTAGTGTCCTGGTATCAGTGGGAATTGAGAAGCATTGAAGATGTTAAATATTTCACATATCGTTTGTAGGGTTAGCACAGGAAGACCATGGATGGGTTCAAAGATGAACAGAATATAAAGGGTTTTGCAAGATATTCCCACCCAGGGAGTGATCTATGAGTCATTTGTTTAATTCAAGCTTGAAATATCTAGAAAGCAGGAGTGGATCCCTGGGGACATGGAGAGAAAGAAAAGAGTACAGTGAAATTCTACCTAATGATACAGTATCTGATTTTTTATCTTCTGGTGCCATTTCTAACAAAGAGAATATCATACCAATAAAATTTAATTTTTCTCTAGGCTTTTGTATAATCATCAAAATGGCATGTGATTAAGGGGTATTTTTGTTGAATGTTCAAAAATTCCTTTTAAGATAGCATACTGTATAAATGCTATAGTTAATATATCCTTCCCACTAATGATGACACTTTTCTCTTGACCAACAGATTCATATTTGTCAGGAGGATCTGTTTTCTCCCAAAGTTTGTGTGAAATCAGAGAAGTGGGTACCAGCAATAAAGACAAATGAATCCTGGCTTCCAGGGGCATGTGAGGGATGACAGAATTACTAGTCTTCTTCAGATGGGGACCACAGGTTGAAAAGTTCATAATCTAAAAAGATTGGATACTATTAATGATTATTCTTTCAAAACAAAGGCTTATTCATGGTTTTCCCTCAAAAAGTAGCATTCATGTTCCTTTTGTCAAAAGAGAGCACTGAAATTTTTTATCAAAAGCAGCATTCATCAAACATTAATTGAATGGCTACTATATGTCAGTTACTATGATAAGCATTGCTCATCATCTGATAACACACAAGATCTCTGCCTTCATGAAGCGTATATTAGGAAGAGCAAATATTAAAAAAAATACTTAATTTTTTAAAAGTAAAGACTATGAAGACTATGTTTATAAAGACCATGACATTTAAAAAAAGGGGATGCTATGAGAAAAAGTGTCATGATATACATACTATATACAAATAGCCTCTTTAAGAAAGTAACATTTAAATCTGAATTCCAAAATATGAGGAGCCATTATCAGGTGAAGGCAGAGGGGTCATTTCAAACAAAGGCACTAACGCGTACAGAAGTGCTGAGATAGGAAAGAGCTAGGAGAATTCAAGGAAGTTAAATGAACGTGTCTGAAGGGAGTGACTGAAAGAAACAGAAAATAAAGGTTAGCAAGATAGGCAGCAGCCAGATCAGACCTGGTCTTGTAGATCATGGAAAGGAGTGTGGGTTTGATTTTTAATGTAATGGGAAGCCATCAAACAGTTTTAGGCAGGGGAATGACATGATGAATATTTTCATGTTTTAGAAAAGTTTTCTCAGGCTACTGTAGGTCAAGCATGAAATCAAGAGAAACATTTAGAAAGACATTTGAGATTCTATATTTGTGTTACTTCCCCACATCTTAATGTTGTGAAAAAGCACTAGATTCTTCCGTGTAGGATGGTTTTTCATACTGACTGCATCCCTGATGAAATGTATAGCTGTGAACAAGTCCATAAGAATACCTCACATTTGCTTAGTGCCTATACGTTTGCAAAGTGTTTTATCTGCATTTTATTTTACCTCACAACATCCATAGTAGGTACACAGCACAGATTTTATCATCATTTCAAAAGGGGAATAAACAGGTAAATATCTTAAAAATGTCATGCAACCAGTTAATGGCTTCTAGGGTATGAGGTCATGTGTATTTTTGTTCTTCATTTAGTTCTTCTTCCTACTCCACCATGCTAACTTTACTCTTACCCCTCTATCTCAGCTTCTCCATACATCAGATGGAAATAACCATCTCTCCTGTCTAATAATCATAGGAATTGTATGGTTCAAATGAAATACAGAACATGCTGACTCTTGAAAAGATATACAATCGAATATAGTATCTTATAATTCTAAAACCCAGCACTATTACTTTTACAGTAGTCTGAATTAAGGAGGAGATATATACTGTTATATACTAAACAGACCCTTAGTTAAGAATTACTGACATCTTAAGTTTTCCTAGCTGAATTTTCTTAGATAAAAGAATGGATATTAAGAAGCATTCATGGCTGTATTCTGGCCCTTTGTTATCCAAAGCATGTCTGGAAGGGCAGTAGTTGAGTGGCATAGGTGAAGTTGAAGAAATTCACATTTAGTCTTTTCCTAGGGACAACTCAGGTGGCGCTAGTGGTAAAGAATCTGCAGGAGACATAAGAGACACAGGTTTGATCCCTGGGTCAGGAAAAATCCTTTGGAGAAGGAAATGGCAACCCACTCCAGTAGTCTTGCCTGGAGAATCCCATGGACAGAGGAGCCTGGCAGGCTACAGTTCATGGGATCACAAAGAGTTGGACACGACTGAATGTCTAAGCACACACATACACAAGTGAATGATAAATAATGAGAAATCAAGACCATCTTCATTATCATGTTAGATATGAATTATGCTGAAAAATAATCTGTGTTACAAATTATGAGGCAGCCATGACCAGTACATGTCAGGGAAAACAGGTTGCTCCTAGTAAATGATCACTGATTTTCTTACTCATTAAGGGTTTAGAGTTATATTTGTCCTTGGTAGGGGTGTGTGTTTGTGTGTGTGTGTGTACATTTCTACTGCTCATAAATTCCACTTTAAGGTGTACATCATAAGTATAAATGCATGTAAGAAACTTTATAAAAAAATTGAGCTTCAGTCAAAACTGAAAGTAACACAAATGTCTAACAATATAATATTTAAATTAGTAGTTGTAAATTCCTACAGGGCAAGAGCAATGAAAAGAACAAAATACATGTAACAATATGAATGCATGCTATTTACATTAATGTTGAAAGAAAGAGTACATACTATATTCTATATTCTATTTATATGATTTTAAAAAGAGTCAATACTAATATGTAATGGTAGTGGTTACCTCAGGGGGCTATTGACTGGGAATTAGTATGAAGATTTGGGATATGTTAAAGTCTTATTCTGGGTAGTCGTTACACCATTGTAGTCAGAAATTGGCACCAGCACAGAAAGGGAAAGGCAATTTATAAGACAAGTTTGTCCAGAATTTTCAAGGGGTGATAAGTGGTGAATAATGGCTATAGTTGAATCTGGCCCTAAGGCAAATGCCATGGAGAAACGAAAGGGAAAATGAGGTAAAGACAGAGGAGAGATCAGTGCTCTGACTACAGGTGGAATGGGGACCTGGCTATAAGATGCATATTAGGTTGAATGAATTTTATGCTATAACACAGGCTGAGAAGGCTAACATGGAATATCTTTTTGCTTCCCCATAGTATTTACTGATTTGGGAGTTGTTATGATACTCTGTCATCAAGCCCAGATCTCACATAAAATTAAACAGTTAATTACAATTGCTCAATTAGTACTGAAATCTCACATGAGTTAGCTAGAAGAAGAAATGTTTCAGGGATGACTCAGGAAGAAGGAACAGAATTTGAGACAGTGTAGAAGTTGAGAAAGCATGATTCCTCTGAATGATTATAAGTACTTTGTTATGGCTTAAATCAATGAAGTTTGTAAGAGATTGATGAGAGATGGCAAGTAAAGTAGCAGGCACCAGATTATGGAGGGAAGCAAGTGCTCTGAGTAACACACTCCTGTTCTGTTTTCATATAAAGTTCTTTGTAGAAAGACACTCATCAAATCCATATACAGCCCCTTGGATTTATAAAGTGAGGTAGCACATGATCAATATATAACTCAACACATCTCTAGGAAAATATAGCTGCAACATGCATGCATACATGCATGCTAAGTCACTTTAGTTGTGTCTGACTCTTTGTAACCCTATGGACTGTAGCCCACCAGGCTCTTCTGTCCATGGAGAGTCTCCAGAAAAGAATACTGAAGAGGATTGACATGCCCTCCTCCAGGGGATCTTCCCAACCTAGGGATTGAACCCATGTCTCTTATGTCTCCTGAATTGGCAGGTGGGTTCTTTACCACTAGTGCCACCTGGGAAGCCCTAACTGTTACATATCTTTTGTCCCAAAAGAAGGAAATTTTATCTAATTCTACTTATGGTGTTTGCATATACCAAGCATTGTTCTAATGACTTTATAAATATTAGTATAGTTAATCTTCATCACTTCCCTGGTGTCTTGGTGGTTTAGAATCTGTCTGCCAAGCAGGAGTCGTGGGTTTGATCTCTAGGTTGGGAAGATTCCCTGGAGAGGAAAATGGCAACCCACTCCAATATTCTTGACTGGGAAATCCCATGGACAGATGAGGGCCTGGTGGGCTACAGTCCATGGGGTCGCAGAGTCAGAAATGACTGAGCAACTAAACGACTGTCTTCATAGCAATTCTATGAAATAAATTCCAATGAAAGCTGAGGTCCAGATCAGTTACCTGATTCACCTAAGATGGCAAAGTAATTAGAAACATGAATCTAATTCAAGCAGTCTGATTCCATAGCCCATGATGTCAGCCATTACACTATGTTGTATCTTTAACTGTTTGATTAACTCAGAAACTATTTTATGCATACATATTAAGAAAGCATTCATGAATCTGGATTTCAGTAAGAAAATAATGCAATATGGGGGACCCAGTAAATAGTGGCTCCTATAGAGTATATTTGTTGGAAATTCATGCATATAAGGATGAGTGGATGTTCAAGCAATTTAGATTACAGCCTCCTCAGATTTAAAATACAAGAACAGTAAAAGCTTCATCAGCTTGAAATTAGTTTTTAAATGATGTCAGGGCATTTCAAGTCAATTTGAAAGGATTAGGGGATAATATGGATTTGCCAAGTACTTTGACATACCAAGGAACTGTGAGGACACTTGTAAGATTACACAGGATATTTAACAGCTTTAAGTCTTTAAGTTTTTAATTCTTTGCTTTATTTATTTTTTTCCATTTCACCTTCCTTATTGACTTGTGCCTGCAGTCCTTCCAGTTAGCCATTTAGCCAGGTAATACCTACAGTGAAAAATTAATATTAATACAAAGCCAGTACACTTATTATGAGCTGTCTTCTTCCATCAATATTCTCCATTGGCTGTCCTTTTTTTAAAAAAAAAATAATTTGCTTTAATTGGAGGCTAATTACTTTACAATATTGTAGTGGTTTTTGCCATACATTGACATGAATCAGCCATGAGTGTACATGTGTCCCCCATCCTGAACCCCCCTCCCACTTCCCTCCCCATCCCATCCCTCAGGGTTGTCCCAGTGCACTGGCTTTGAGTGCCCTGTTTCATGCATCAAACTTGGACTGGTGATCTATTTCACATATGGTAATACACATGTTTCAATGCTATTCTCTCAAATCATCCCACCCTCACCTTCTCCCACAGAGTCCAAAAGTCTGTTCTTTATATCTGTGTCTCTTTTGCTGTCTCACATATAGGGTCATTGTTACCATTTTTCTAAATTCCATATATATGTATTAACATACTGTATTGGTGTTTTTCTTTCTGACTTACTTCACTCTGTATAATAGGCTCCAGTTTCATCCACCTCATTAGAACTGATTCAAATGCATTATTTTTAATAGCTGAGTAATATTCCATTGTGTATATGTACCACAACTTTCTTATCCATTCATCTGCTGATGGACATCTAGGTTGTTTTCGTGTCCTAGCTATTGTGAACAGTGCTGTGATGAACATTGGGGTACACATGTCTCTTTCAATTCTGGTTTCCTTGGTGTATATGCCCAGCAGTGGGATTGCTGGGTTGTATGGCAGTTCTATTTCCAGGTTTTTAAGGAATCTCCACACTGTTCTCCATAGTGGCTGTACTAGTTTGCATTCCCACCAACAGTGTAAGAAGGTTCCCTTTTCTCCACACCCTCTCCAGCATTTATTGCTTGTAGACTTTTGGATAGCAGCCATTCTGACCAGCGTGAGATGGTACCTTATTGTGGTTTTGATTTGCATTTCTCTGATAATGAGTGACGTTGAGCATCTTTTCATGTGTCTGTTGGCCATTTGTATGTCTTCTTTGGAAAAATGTTTATTTAGTTCTTTGCCCATTTTTTGATTGGGCCATTTATTTTTCTGATATTGAGCTGCTTGTATATTTTTGAGATTAATTCTTAGTTAGTTGTTTCATTTGCTATTATTTTCTCCCTTTCTGAAGGCTGGCTTTTCACCTTGCTTATAGTTTCCTTTCATTGTGCAAAAGCTTGAAGTTTAATTAGGCCCCATTTGTTTATTTTTTGCTTTTATTTCCATTACTCTGCGAGGTGAGTCATAGAGGATCCTGCTGTGATCTGTCAGAGAGCGTTTTCCCTATGTTTTCCTCTATGAGTTTTATAGTTTCTGGTTTTCCATTTAGATCTGCAATCCATTTTGAGTTTGTTTTTGTGGATGGTGATAGAAAGTACTCTAGTTTCGTTCATTTACAAATGGTTGACCAGTTTTCCGAGCACCACTTGTTAAAGAGATTGTTTTTTCTCCGTTGTATATTCTTGTCTCCTTTGTCGAAGATAAAGTGTCCAAAGGTGTGCTCATTTATTTCAGGGCTTTCTATTTTGTTCCATTGATGTATATTTCTTTTTTGTGCCAGTACTGTACTATCTTGATGACTGTAGCTTTGTAGTATAGTCTGAAGTCAGGCAGATTGATTCCTCCAGTTCCATTCTTCTTTCTCAAGATTGCTTTGGCTATTTGGGGTTTTTGTATTTCCATACAAATTGTGAAATTATTTGTTCTAGTTCTCTGAAAAATACTGTTGGTAGCTTGATAGGGATTGCATTGAATCTATAGATTGCTTTGGGTAGTATACTCATTTTCACTATATTGATTCTTCCAATCCATGAACATGGTATATTTCTCCATCTATTTGTGTCATCTTTGATTTCTTTCATCAGTGTTTTATAGTTTTCTATATATAGGTCTTTTGTTTCTTTAGGTAGATTTATTCCTAAGTATTTTATTCTTTTGTCACAATGGTGAATGGAATTGTTTCCTTAATTTCTCTTTCTGTTTTCTCATTGTTAGTGTATAGGAATACAAGGTCTTTCTGTGTATTAGCTTTACATCCTGTAACTTCATTATATTCATTGATTAGCTCTAGTAATTTTTGGTGGTATCTTTAGGGTTTTCTATGTAGAAGACCATGTCATCTGCAAACAGTGAGAGTTTTACTTCTTCTTTTCCTATCTGGATTCCTTTTATTTCTTTTTCTCCTCTGATTGCTGTGAATTCTTTGCCTTAATTTTTGAAACTAACTTCACTGAATGAAATGGTGGCTACATTAGTTACCAAAGGAGAAGTTACAACTCTGAACACTTAAGTGGTGATATTTCGAACTATTTGATGTTGTGGACTGCTTTCAGGTGTCCCTTTAGGGTAATGCAGGGAGAGGAACAGGGCTGAGAGCCTGGAAAACAGGCAGAGTTCTGAGGTCCCCACCTTTACTTCAGACAGAATGACCATGTTGTTTTACATAGCAGTTTGTTTGAAAAGGGTTTAAAGCCTCTTAAACAACACTGAACAACATTTAATTTTCTTTTTTTTAAATTTATTTTTATTATTTGGAGGCTAATTACTTTACAATATTGTAGTGGTTTTTGTCATACATTGACATGAATCAACCATGAATTTACATGTATTCCCTATCCCAATCCCCCTCCCACCTCCCTCTCCACCCGATCCCTCTGGGTCTTCCCAGTTTACCAGGCCCGAGCACTTGTCTCATGCACCCAACCTGGGCTGGTGATCTGTTTCACCATAGACAATATACATGTTTCGATGCTGTTCTCTTGAAACATCCCACCCTCGCCTTCTCCCACAGAGTCCAAAAGTCTGTTCTGTACATCTGTGTCTCTTTTTCTGTTTTGCATATAGGGTAATCATTACCATCTTTCTAAATTCCATATATATGTGTTAGTATTCATTCATTTCATTTAATCAGTAGTCACTAAGGTTATTCACACCTATTAGGCTATTATTTTTTTTTTTTTTAAGGTGAGGATGTGGAGAAATTGCAAACCTCATGCATTTCTGGTGTGAATATAAAATAGGGCTGCCAATGTAAAAAAAAAAAAAATAGAGTGGCAATTCCTAAAAAAATAAATGTTGAATTACTATATGATGGGGAAATTTCACTTCTAGGCATATACCCCAAAGACATAAAATTAGGGACTCGAACAAATGTTTGTACACTCATGTTCATTGCACCATTATTCATAACAGCCAAAATGTGGAAGCTACCAAAATGTCCATCAATGGATGAATGGATAAAAATGAAGTGGCATATATGTACAATGGAATATTATTATCATTTAAAAGAAAGGAAGGGGATTCTAACACCTGCCTTAACATGGATGAACCTTGAAGATATTCTGTCTAGTGAGATAAAGCAAGTCTCAAAAGTCCAAATAATGTGTGGTTCTCCTTCCGTAACATACCTAGAGTAGTCAAATTCAAAGAAATAGAAAGTGGAATGGTGACTGCCAGAGTCTAGAAGAGAAGGGAATGGGAAGTTAGGGTTTAATGACTGTAGAGTTTCAGTTTTGCAAGATGAAAAGTTCTGAAGATGGTTGGTGGTTATGACTGCAAACCAGTGTGAATGTATTTAAAGCCACAGAACTGTAGAGTTAAAAATACTAAAATGATAAATGCTATGTATAATTTACTTCAATAAACACATTTTTAAAAAAACAGCTGTTAGATACCAGGAACATATTGGTGTTTATCAGAGGCAGGAGCTGGGGGTGGGAGGCAAAATAAGTGAAATGATTCAAAAAAACAGAAACTTCCAGTTATAAAATGAATGTCATGGCAATGTACAGCATGGCAACTATAGTTACTAACATTCTATTGCATATTTGAAAGTTGTTAAGAGAGTAGATCCTAAAAGTTCTTATCACAAGGAAAAAAAATGTGCAATTGTGATGGATGTTAACTAGCCTTGTTATGATGATCATTTTACAATATATACAAATATTAAAACATTATGTTATAAACCTGAAACTACTTTAATGTTATGTCAATTATACCTCAATTAAAAATAAGTTAAAGATATCTACCTACTATATGATTCAACAGTCCATTTCTAGGCAGAACACAAGTAAAATGAAAGCTTATGCCCATATAAAGACTTGTATATGACTGTTCATAGCAGCTTTATATGGAATAGCCAAAAACCTAGAAGTAACCCAATATTTTCCCAGAGGTGAATGAATAAACAAATTGTGGTATTTTCATGTAATGTAATACTACTTGCAATGTAATACTCTAAAAAGGAGTTAGATACTGTTTACCCAACAACATAGATGTATCTAAAATAATTATGCTTAGTGAAAGAAGGCAGACAAGAAAAGAGTACATATTTATGATTGCATTTATATAAAGTTAGAGTAAATGCAAATTAACCTCTAGTGTCAAAAAGCAAATCAGTAGTTGCTTGGGGAGGCAAGGGTACAAGGAGAGGCAAAAGAGCAGGAGGAGACTTTGGGGAATTATGGATGGTATGTTCATTATCTTGATTGTGGTCACTGTTTGATGGGTGTATAGATTTGTCAAAATGTATCAGATTGTACACTTTAAATATATACAAGTTGTGTGCCTGCATACTAAGTTGCTTCAGTTGTGTCCAACTTTTGCAATCCTATGAACTGTAGCCCACCAGGCTCCTCTGTCCATGGGATTCTCTGGGCAAGAATACTGGAGTGGGTTGCCATTCCCTTCTCCAGGGGATCTTCCCGACCCAGGGATCAAACCCCATGTCTCTTATGTCTCCTGCATTGGCAGGCAGGTTCTTTACCACTAGTGCCACCACATACACATACAGAATCCCACATACAGCTTACTATATATCAATTCTGCAAAGATACATACACCCAATACTCATTTCAGTGTGTGCCTGTTAGTCGCTCAGTCGTGTCTGACTCTTTGGGACCCCATGGATTGTAGCCCGCCAGGCTCCTCTGTCCATGGAATTCTCCAGGCAAGAATACTGGAGTGGGTTGCCATTTCCTTCTCCAGGGGATCTTCCTGACCCAGGGATCGAATCCAGGTCTCCTGCATTGCATTTTACCACCTGAGCTACTAGGGAAGGTCCTATATATCAATTACACCTCATTAAATCTGTTAAAACAAAACAAAACAAAAAGCATAGCAGGTTTTAAGACTGCAGATTAAAGATGAAAAATTTCCCAAAGACTATCAAGTGAGATTGCTTCTAGAGTACATGAAAGATACTGAGGAATACAAGGAGTTTTTTTATAAAGTGCTTGTTCTGGGTAAGAATCTTGGTTTTTGCTTCCTAAACAGAATGATTAGTAAAGATAAAGGAAATGCAAAGAGCGGGGAAAAAAGATTCAAAGGCAATACATAGTGAACACTTTGACTAATCTAAAAGAATTGGCCCCTGGGATTTCCCTGGTGGTCCAGTGGCTAAGACTCTGCACTCCCAATGCAGGGGCCCAGGTTCAATCCCTGGTCAGGGAACTAGATTTCACATGCCTCAGCTAAGATTCCACATGCTGGAACTAAGACCTGGCACAGTCAAATAAGTAAATACTTAAAATAATTTGTCCTTAATCACTCATTAGGCAATTAACACTAATTATAAATGGACCATGTGATAGACATGACCATCATAACAAGCCAGTCAATGTATATGATACAATTAAAGCAGCTCCTGTGCTTGGATGTAACTCAAATGATTCCTGATATGTTAGCACTGCTAATGCATTTTTAGTTTTTCTTCAGCAGGTTAAGTCACTTTAACTTGCATTGCTGGAGCCTAAGAGGTTGTTTCAGAATCTAAGACTATCCATTTCTTAAACATTACTTTGTTAAGATTACAAAGAGATGGGTTTAAGTCATTGATTTTATCAACCCAATTTGGAAAGATTCAGAATTGGACATCAAAATATTATGAGTCATCCAATGTTACAGAGCTAGCTATTTACAATGCTGGAAATAGGGGGGAAAAAAAACAGAAACAAAACAGACCTTATAAACATTAGATAATTACAAGGAGTATCTCCCCAATGGTTCAATGAGGCCCAAATTATATACCACCAAACAGAGCAACTTAGAGTACAAATTGCATTACCTTCCTAAAAAAGAAAAAAATTAGATTTGAAGACTAACTTTTATCAATGATGTGTTAATAAAATATCAAGGAAAGTTTGGATTTACTAAACCTTGTTCTACTTCATAAAAGTTATCTCTTGCTTCCTAAAAGCTGACTATAATTGAAGTGGAAAATGTCTGCTTGAATTCTTTCATTTCCACAGCACACAGAAACTGAAGCTGAAAGTTTCCAAGCTGGAAAGTTATTAAACCTGAATTAAGATTCAATTACTCCTTGGTATGCACTACATATTGGTGTCCATAGGAAAGATTTTTCTTTGTATCCAAAAATCTATGTGTGTTTTGTGAGTTAAAACTAGAAAACTTTGTGTAAAATTTGAAATTTGTTTTTATTCCTAATAGCTTTCATTTAAAAAGGTTCTATTTGAATTTTTGCAATATATTCCATTTTTTCTCCACCATATTAACCTTCTCATTTCACTTTGAAACTAAATGGCAAGGTGACTAAGTATAATAGAAAAATACCAGGATCTTCCAGTTTTGTTTTTGGTAGATTGCAGGAGGTAAAAACTAGGATTTAGAGCCCAAGTACTTCAATCAACCCTTAATTTTCAGCTCCTCTTGACAAAGAAGTTTTGTTGTTGCTGCTTTTCCTTTATTGTTCAAATTATTTACTTTTACAAACAATTCTTTAATAAACTAATTTGTGCATACATTTATTTCTCTTATTTTTTCTTCAGATGAATTCCAAGAAATAGAAATGTTGTGAAATTATTGAACCCTAATGCATGTTTTGGGCTTCCTAGGTGGTGCTAGTGGTAAAGAACCCTCCTGCTAATGCAGGAGAGGTGAAAGATGTGGGTTCCATCCCTGGGTCAGGAAAATCCCCTGGAGGAGGGCATGGCAAGTCACTCCAGTATTCTTGCCTGGAAAATCCCCAAGAACAGAGGAGCTTGACAGGTTACAGTCCATTGGGTCACACGACTGAAGCAACTTAACACACACACATGTAATGCGTGTTTTGTGATAGATTTTTTTATGTCTTTGTGAGTGAGTTTTGGTGTATTTTTTTGCAAGGATTATCTATTCATTGTGGTCTTCAAATTTATTTGCACACAGTTGAACAGAGTAGTCTCATTATTCCTCATCTGTACTTATTTAATCATTATTCATTTTTAAAAATACCCCAATGTTTTATGTTGATTAGATTAGCTACCTGCTTCTCAATTTTATTGTTATTCAAAGAACCAACTTTTTTTCCTTAAATCCAATAATTCTTAAGGCCTTTTAATTCTTCTGATTTGCCTCCTATTTGTCTTATTTTCCTTAATTTTTTTGGTTTGATGATTTACATATTTTTAGTTTTTTGTTAGTACAAGTATTTAGGACTGGAATTTAATTGGGCAGTGCTCTACATGCATCATATAGGTTCTGATATCTAGTATTTCTGTTTTCATCGTGTGTTATATATCCTAATGTAAGATTCAAATTTCTCTTTGAATTGTTTAAGAGAAAGTGTCTAAAGCAGGATTTTTTGTTTTCTAGTTTTGTCATTACCTTCCACTTTTGTTGAATTGTAGTTAATGAATATTCACATTGTTTTGCATTTCTTTTACTTTGAAAAATGATGTTTCACTTCTAGCAAAATATTCATTGTTTGGAAGATATTTCAGGGGTCCTTTAATACAAAATACATTCTGTATTTTATTATTTTTAATATTTGGCTGCACGCCATGGCATGTGGGACCTTTGTTCCCTGACCAGGGATCAGACACTTATTTCATGCATTGGAAGGCAGTCTTAACCACTGGACCACCAGGGAAGTCCTCATTCTGTATTTCATGGTATAGAATATGATGCATACAAAAAATCTACCTTACCAGTTGTGCTATTTAGGTTTTCTATATTTATTCTTTGTCCACTTGGCCTGACATGGGCTGCTACCAATAATGCATTTATGTTTATTTTTGCCGGTTTCCCCGTCCTCCACTATCTCCCAGAGTTTGCTCAAATTCATGTCCATTGAGTCGGTGATGCCATCCAACCATCTCATCCTCTGTTGTCCCCTTCTCCTCCTGCCTTCAATCTTTCCCAGCATCAGGGTCTTTTCCAGTGAGTCAGCTCTTCACATCAGGTGGCCAAAGTATTGGAGCTTCAGCTTCAGCATCAGTCCTTTCAATGAATATTCAGGGTTGATTTCCTTTAGGATTGACTGGTTTGATCTCCCCTTGCTGTCCAAGGGACTCTCAGGAGTCTTCTCCAGCACCACAGTTCAAAAGAATCAATTTTTGGCACTCAGCCTTCTTTATGGTCCAGCTCTCACATCCGTACATGACTACTGGAAAAACCATAACTTTGACTATATGGACCTTTGTTGGCAAAATGATGTCTCTGCTTTTTAATATGCTGTCTAGGTTTGTCATAGCTTTTCTTCCAAGGAGCAAGCATCTTTTAATTTCATGGCTGCAGTCACTGTCCACAGTGATTTTGGAGCCCAAGAAAATAAAGTCTCTCGCTGTTTGCATTGTTTCCCCACTTATTTGCCATGAAGTAGTAGGACAGGATGCCATGATCTTAGTTTTTTGAATGCTGAGTTTTAGGCCAGCTTTTTCACTCTCTTCTTTCACCTTCATCAAAAGACTCTTTAGTTCCTCTTAGCTTACTGCCATTAGTGTATAACATCTGCATATCTGTTGTGGGGCCTAGAACTTTTGCAACAGTGTGAGAACTTCTTTGGTATAATTGTTCTCCAGTTTGTGAGTTGTCTGCTTGGCGGCTCTATTGTGGGGCTAATAGCTACCTCTTTCAAGAGGGCTTATGCAACACTCTGTGCCTCCCAGGACTGCTGCTGCCCTGTCCTTGTGGCAGGCTACAGCTGACCCATGGCTCCTCAGGAGACCCTCAAACACTCAAAGGCAGGTCTTGTTCAGTCTCTTGTGGGGGTTACTGCTCCTTTCCCTGGGTCCTGGTACACACAAGGTATTGTTTGTGCCCTCCAAGCGTTACTAGTGGGTATGAGGTTTGATTTTTAAATGCGATTGCACCCCTCCTACTGTCTTGTTGCTGCTTCTCCTTTGCCCTTGGAAGTAGGGTACTTGAACAACAACAACAATCTGCATATCTGAGGTTGTTGATATTTCTCCTGGCAGTCTTGATTCCAGCTTGTGATTCATCCAGCCTGGCATTTTGCATGATGTACTCTGCATATAAGTTAAATAAACAGGGTGACAATATACAGCCTTGATGTACTCCTTTCCCAATTTTGAACAGTCCATTGTTCCATGTCCGGTTCTAACTGTTGCTTCTTGACTTGCATACAGGTTTCTCAGGAGGCAAGTAAGGTGGTCTGGTATTCCCATCTTTTTAAGAATTTTCCAGTTTGTTGTGATCCACATAGTCAAAGGCTTTAGTGTAGTCAATGAAGCAGATGTTTTTATGGAATTCTCTTGCTTTCTCTATGATGCAAAGGATGTTCACAATTTGATTTTAAGAGCACTTTCCCAATTCTGCTTTTTTTCCTACTATATTTGTAACTCAGTGGGTTGATTGTAGTACCTAGTTTTATTTTTCCTTGAGACAGTTCTAATTTTGCTTTCATTTCTGTGATGTTTCTCTGATTTTTTTTTCTGAAGTGTTACAGAAAAACATAGCATCTCCTATTATCTCTCTATATCACAATAGTTCTTGCATCTCTTCTTTATGCTCTTCTAGAAAGAATATAGCTTTGAGATTTTTTCAATTTTTGTGGTGAAATACTTTGCCACAGTTCTCATCTGTTTTGTTGCAGTATTGCTCTGATAATTTTTTTTAAACTTGCCAAGCACCTTTCCCGTCATTGTCTCTCATATTTCTTACGTGTGTGTTGTTAATTTTTAAGATCTTTTGAATGAAGTTTATGTTTTTTTTGTTTTTGTTTTTTTCTTATGTTTTCTTGTTTTTGTTTCTTATTTTTTTTTAAGACAAGCTATTTGCAGGAAGTTGTCTTAAAGGGGATAGGGTTCTATTCCAAGGTAAGAGTTACTTATTTGTGCCTGAGGATTTGTGAGTGTTCGGTTAACTTTTATTGTTTTTCCTGGCCCAAAGAAATAGACAGACATAAGCAATACATCTTGGCATATGAGTACCAATACCAATGAGAATGCCACAAATACGGGTTGCTTCCTGAAAATTTGCATTGTCTGTATGCTTCTTTGTTCCACTATCACCTCTTCGATTTTGTGGAAGCAAATCAGATCTAGAGAAACTCACAATACTGGTGTATGCATAATTTTCTTGCTGTTGAAATTGAGGAGCTCTCACTTCACACTTCAAAATACCCACCTTATATTAGGAAATTGAAAATTTCTGACTTTATAAGATTTGTGGTCTTATATTTCTCCTTTTAGTTTCTTCTACAATCATGCTTGATTTCATTGTTTGGAACTCATTCCAGTCATTTTTTGTTTCAAGGTTTTCTCTGAATAGAGTTCAAACAAAATCAGAGTTTGCATATATCTTTCTCCTGTTTCTTGTTGCTTTTAGGGTGACTTCCAAGAAGAGAATAGAATGTACAACAAAGCATTGTCATCTTGAAACCGAACAAAAGTGTCATATTTTTAAAAATAATTAAATGAACAAATGCCACATATAATAGGTTTCTCAAAAATACAATATATTCATTCACCACTAAGATTGCTCTAGTCCAATTTTTTCCTTATCACTACTCTGTCTGAGCATTTCTAAATTTTGCTGGACTATTTTAAAATTGGTCAATAAATCTCACCAAATTAAGTGGGCTACTTATATTACTATACCTACTTCATCCACTTTTTTCTCCCTTGTGATGAGAACTCTTAGGGTTTACTCTTAACTTCCACATATATATAAGCATTAATTATCTTTACCATGTTGTACATTATATCCCTACTACTTGCATATCTTATAACTGGAAGTTTGTACCTTCATCTAATTCCCCCTACTCCTCCATGCCTGCCTCTGGTATTCACAAATCTTATCTTGTTTTTTTCTGAGATTTTTTTGGCTTGCTGATTTATTTGTTCTAAGTGTAACTGACCTAAAACATTATGTTAGTTTCAGTTAGAAAACATAGTAATTTGATGTTTCTATACATATCAAAATGATCACCACAAGTAATCTAATTACTATCTGTCACCATACAAAGATATGACATAATTACTGATTATATTACCCACACATGTGACTCACATTTTTTGCAACTGGAAGATTTTACCTCTAATTCACCTCACCTATTTCTCTCCTTCCCTTGACCCACCTCCCCTATGGCAACCACATGTTTGCTCTTTGTGCTATGACTTTGTTTTTGTTTTCTAATGTATGTTTATTTGTTTTTAAAATTCCACATAATTGAAGTCATACAGCATTTGTCTTTCTCTAAATTTATCTCACTTAGCATAATACTCTCTAGGTCCTTCTATGTTGTTGCAAATGGCAAGATTTCATTTTTTTTTAAATGGATGAGTAATATACAATTGTGTATATATAAAACAAATCTTTGTCCACTCAACAAGTGATGGTTACTTGGGTTGCTTCCATATATTGGCTGTTGTAAATAATGTTGCAAAGAACATATTGAGTGCATGCATCTTTTCTAACTCGTGTTTTTATTTTAATCATATAAGTATCCAGGAATGGAATTACTTAATCAGATGGTAGTTCTATTTTTAATTTTTTGAGGAATCTCCATACTGTTTTCCCTAGTGACTGTACCAGTTTACCTTCCCACTAACTAAGTGCATGAAGGGCTCCTTTTCTCCATGTTTTCATCAACACTTGTTATTTTTTGTCTTTCTGGTAAGTGTGAGGTGATATCTCATTATAGGTTTGGTTGCATTTCCCTGTTGAGTAGCAATATTGAACATCTTTCCACTTGCCTATTGGCTATCTGTATGTCTTCTTTGGAAAGATATCTATTCAGGTCTGCCACCTATATTTAATCAGGTTGTTTGTTTCTCTGATGTTGAGTTGTATGAGTTCTTTGTATATTTTGGATATTAACCCCTTATCAGATATATCATTTGCAAATATTTCTTCCATTCAGTAGCTGGCATTTTTGTTTTATTGATAGTTTTCTTTACTATGAAGAAGTTTTTTAGTTTGATGTAGTCCCATTTGTTTATTTTTGCTTTTGTTTCTCTTGATTGAGGAGACATAACCAAAAAAAAAATTTTACTAAGACCAATGTACTGCCTATGTTTCCTTCTTGAAATTTTATGATTTCAGGTCTTACATTCATCAAACATTTTGAAGTTATTTTTATGTTTGATGTGAGAAAGAACTTTAGTTTGATTCTTTTGTGTGGGGCTATCCAATTTTCCCAACACCATTTATTAAGGAAGTCATCTTTTCCCCATTGTATATCCTTGCCTTCTTTGTCTTGGATTAATTGACAATAGGTGTGTGGAGTTTTTTTCTGGGCATTCTATGTGAACATTGACTATGTGTCTGTTTTTGTACAACTGCCATACTCTTTTGATTACTGTAGTTTTGTATTACAGTTTGAAATCAGGGATCAGGATACCTCCAGCTTTTTCCTTTAGTCTTAATTGGGGTTTCTGTGTTTCCACACATTTTAGCGTTATTTTTTTCTAGTTCTGTGAAAAGTGCTGTAAATATTTTGATAAGAAAATCTATAGATTGACTTGCATAGTATGGCCATTTTAACAGTATTAGTTCTTCCAATCCATGAGCATGATATAAATTTTCATCTATTTTTGTGTTTTGAGGACAAAAAAGAAAATTCTTGAAAATAATGACAATTAAAACTTGAGCACTAAATGAGTGAGATATATTGCAGCTGCCCTTATTGCATGTGGGAAAGAAATGTCAATTTCACTAATATCAAGAATTGGGTTAACTCTCCCCTCTCTCTGCCCTGAGATGAAGTCTTAGGAAGTATAAAGTTAGAACTGAGATTTGTAAATAAAATTAGCAAACAAGAAAGACTACATTATTTGTTAAAACAGAGAGCAGATAAAAATATGTCCATCAGCACAGAGACAATGAAATTTGTCTTTCTTTTCCTGAAGTGTAGATGACAGAAGAAAAAAACTCTGATTATTTGAAATATGAATCTTAACATGTAAGTTTAGCATTAATGATATAGCATCTGAGACAGAGACTCCCAGGATGAGAAATTGAGATTAAAATATATCCTGAATATATAATACCACTGAGTTACTTGGTAAAAGCAAATAAAAATGGCCTTGTGGAAATACTTTCCCAATCCAAAGTCTGAAATGTTTTCATGTCTCATGATTAAACTGAAGCATTAAAGACAAACAGAAATTCATTAAATCATTCATGTAATAATGACAAATTTCCTATGAAAGAGCTATAATTATGGTGACCACAGATATGCCAACAAAATAATGAGATGTATAAGGAAGCAAGAATATAATGGGATGAATATTTTCAAATTTCTTAGGAAAATTATCATGGCTTGTTAAATAATATATTCTCAGAACAAATTTTTGTTTTAAATTCAG